>NW_008706746.1:4282486-4345305 GCF_000327385.1 Lottia gigantea
TTCCCTTTCCCTACGTCTTAGAATAAACATAAAATTTAAAATTTTTAAACTTGACAATAAGAGCGTACGTTCATCAGCATATATATATATATACCGGTGTCATAAATAACATGACAGGATCCATATTTAATCCGATAAATCCAAAAACCTTAATAAAAATGCAATTAACTATTGCAAAACGCTTAATATTATGATTAAGCGTTTTTCAATAATTACTTATAGTTTTATGATTCTGTTGTAACTTTATGACACCAGGTAAGTTCACGGATGAGATATACTCATATTGACCATTCTTGAGAATTAAATTTTATGTTCATTCTAAGACGTAGTATCACTTTAACCCTTGTGCTAGCAACTCGTTTGAATAACATTGGATAGAACCTGGGGTATTTGGGAACCCCTATTATATAATGGAAATTTTGAACAAAAGAACATGAAATATATTTCCAGGTGTGGCAAATAATACTTCATAAAGACTCCTTGTTGACCAAATCAATTATTCAAGATGATAGTTATATCGATATGCGAAAGTCATCCTGTCTTCAAGCCAAACCTATAATCTAGAATATTACATAAGGGTCGGGTTGTGATCTAGGGATGAGCAGAGTGCATCTGTTTTGATTCAATTATTGACCAATTGGTCAAGATTTCAAAAGTAGCTGGCTTAACTTGATATGGTTATAACATTTATTGATAATTTGAAAATTATGTGTAAAAAACTCAAATTTAACCTACTGGGGTACTTCAGGACCCCCGAGATTCAATAGGTGTTATAGTCAATGTTTAACCAAAATGGCCCCAAAATTAGTTGAAATATCCCTTACAAAGTGGTCAAAATGGTACCAAATAATTTTTTATTTCATTGAACAACTTTAACAATAAATAATATATTAATGTTTTGACAGTATGTTGTTTGTATTTCGGTGCCGAAATAGGTGTAGAGGGATTGGATCAGGGACCAATAAGATAGAGGTGTTTTGGTCGTATCACGGCATATCCTGTCGGTAAAAAATATCAAGAGTTGTTGGCATATTATTAGTGCAGCAAGGTAATTTCACCAGTCTCAACTGACCTGTATTTATATTGAACAGGTCTCATCTTGGTAAAATATTATGTACTCTTCATATTGAATATATCCATAAATTTATTTAATAATTTGAATTAATTTGTGTGTATAACAGATTAACCTTAATCTTTGAAATGATGTACTGTGTCAAGGTTTATTATCGATCAAATGTTGTTAAGATTTTTTCATAGTTTCCGTATGGTACAATACAATTCTTACAGGTGTATTGAAACTCGGCCCCACTTTCAACCAATTATATATATTACTTGGCTGTCATGGAAAAATTTGACTTGGTTTAAACAGTATTTATTTCAAAACAAATATACACATCATCACCTCAATAAGCTATAAACTATTGTCTTTTTTCTTTCAGTAATCATCACATAAGTTACAAACTATTATTGTTAGTCTTTGATAATCACTCAGATAAGCTACTAATTATAATTAATTATCAAAGTTAGAATATTTTTAAACTAGGGACATTTTTAATTTTGGGGGTGGGGGGATCATTTCGACCAATGATTTTGGTTGAAATCAAAGAGTAATTTTAGGGGCCATTTTGACTATTGTATTTGGGGTCATTTCGACTAATGTTGACTTTTGGGGCCATTTTGACATGGGGACATTTCGGTTTAGTGCCAAATTGACTTTAACCTAAGATAACTAGCTTTAGGAGTACATTACAATTTAATTTTATTCACTGAAATCCAGTTTTAGCACTAAATTTATCTGGGGTCTAAATGTACCCCAACATACTAGCATGGTGTGTTTCATTTTAAAAGGGTAGCATATCCGCTAATTGTGATTGTTGCACAGTAGACTGATCATGAACAGATTAAAAATTCATTCAGCTACAATGTTTGAAATAACCAAATTGCTATCTTCGATGGCATTTTAGAAATTCGAAAAAAATTGGTGCTGGATTCCCTAAATACCCCAAGTTCTAGCACAAGGGTTAACACAAAAAGCGAATTAAAACAGTTGTGTGCACGATTACAATATTCTTAAATACGTACGAGCCTGCCAAAACTTTCTCCTTTTTTCTACCTCATTTTGTTGATTTGAGTGTTCTGGCGACGTTGATGCTGGATTATAAATGGTAGGCTGTCTTGGATTATTAGTGGGTGGATGGTACATGGCAGGTGGAGCACGCATGATTTCTCCATTGAAACTTCCTGTCGGCGGTTGATTTTGATTCGGAGTAGGTCTGTACGCATTTGAGTAATCTTTTATCACTACAAAGAGAGCTCAGCCTGTTATTTTACATACTGTCACCAGCAGTTTTAATATGTTATCCCCTTTTAAACTAACTGGCATAGGGTGTCTATAAAACTTAAGACTCTATAAAACTAAGACCCAACTATAAAACTAAGACCCAATATGGCATATGAAACCAGTTCAGCACATACGTATTTTACAGTAAAGTTTAAGAGGACAATATTTCGATGCTGTGTGATATCACACGAATCACAAAATTGTGGCAACCATATTTGAAAAAGTGATAATTCTTTTCCAGATATTGTTGAGATAAACGGAAATTTTTCCGATATGTCATCAAATTTGAGAATGTTTTCAAATTTTAAATTGCCACGAATTATTAATCGTGAACCAAATCTAATTATTAATCGATTTAATTATGTTGATTCGAATCTGACATTTCACTTTGTACTGGTTGTCATTCTCTCTCTGTTGCACCAATTTAAACATTACGAACAAATAGAATGTTTAAAAATAAGGTCAATGATCAACCCAGCCACAGAGTGGCATAAAGTATTAACTACGTTGTCCTACCTTTCTCTGTTAATTTCTTCCATAATGACTGTTGACTTTTTTCACCATTAGTGCGATTCATATTTCCTATCATATTTCAGATCAGCTAATCGATATATAGATGAAGCTATTAGTAAAATCTTCCAGTAACCCGTATGAACAACATTTCAAAAAATTATGTAAACAAAAATGCTGTTACACCGGAAATTATATAACGATGACTACTATGCCTTCAGTTGTCCCCTTTTAAAATCTTAATCGGGTGTATGAGTTCGTAGAAACAAAATACATTGTAGATTCAAAAAGTCATGCTTCATGAATTCCAAAGTACAAAGGCCGCTTTGATGTGAAGTTATCTCTGAGTGACGTCGCTGGTAATTTTGGGAGAATTTATCTATAGGCCAAAAATAATTTCTGGGAAGTTTATTATTGAAAAAATAGTTCACCTCATCTTATTATGTACCGGTAGTCTATGGTATTTAAATTACTTTCACATTGATATTTCACATGTCCTGTTAAGTGTTATGTTAATTGGGGGCAATTTACCTCCTTGTTGCCAGTGAATTCAAATTCGATATCATCAGTCAGGTTATCTAGCGTGAGGTATACATCTCAGGCTACATTTTAGGGACAGGTTTTACTTTAATGCCATTCCAATAATAACAGAATATATATTTATTTTGAAAAGATATACATGGAATAACAAGAATAAGATAACAAATTAAAATAAGTTTCTTGGTCTGAGAAACACTGTTGAAGAAAGTATAGCCCCTACTACATGTACCAGAAATATCTCTCAAACTAAAAATATCCGAAATGACCCTTGTTCTATATAAAAGCAATACTTCGGAGCGAAAAAAAAAAATACAACACACAAATTATAAAACAGCTGTGCTAGATTTAAAGACATAATCAGGCTTTTTGAAATTTCAGGAACAACAGTCCTCAGACAGAATGTACCAATCTTGCAAAGTCTTATTGTATTGGAAACATACAAAGGCCAAAAACTCCTATTGAAATTAAGACTAGTCTTGAACACGTTCTGTCTGTTCCAATTCAAGCCGTTAAGGAAATAGATTTGTCACATTGAAAATTTAGTGTTATTCCTTTATCTGCTAGTTTGAATTCTAAATAAACTTTACATTCTGAACCCTGTTTCAAACTTGTTTTATTGAACTTACACTTGAACAGCCCAGAACATCTTCCCAATGGTCAAGGTATTGTCCAGATTTTTGAAAATATTGTACTAGTAAGATCCGAAGGTATTTAAATGTTGAAGCAATTATAAAAGATCCTCCGTCGGCGAAGCTAATACAGACTAAAACTTGAAGACCATCTTATAAAAAACTTGACTCAAATATAATATTCATAAAACTCCATTCATTTCATTTCATTTTCAAATATAATATTGAACATATATATACTCTATACCAGATAATGATATCACAATATCTCTCCAATATTACCAATAGAAAAAAAAAAACAGATAGTCCTAATTTTGTCCCTGGAATTTCATTGCATCATAAGATAAATAATAAAACATACAGTGTTAAATACAGACTGAAATATTAATTTTTTCAAGAAGCTGAAACTCTCCCTTTAAATTTATAAAAAGATGACCCAAATACGTCAAGAACATTAATTTTATAAATCTTCATTAAAAGTGATTCAAAAGAGGTTCCCAGCCAATTGATAAATATTGGAGACATGTTTTGCTTGAATTGTATTGTGATAACATAATCTGGACAATTTCTATCTAATTTTAACAACCACAGATGTAGGTCAAAATCTGTATGGTGCACTGTCTACAAAGGCAAGAAATCATGTTTAAAACTCTTTAACAAAACTTTGAATCAAAAATTATTTATTCCTTGGTACAGTCCAGCCATTTCAGATTCTAACGCAAATTCAAAGTAGTAAAATTATATGCAGAAATCCTTTATATATAACATAGCCACAAATGAATGATCCTGACTAAAATAAATATTGAAAATATAATAAATATGTTGTAAATCTGAGAGATATATTAAAATATTCAGATAACTTACTATTTAATATCACAATGTTATATATCTTATTATGTAATCTCTCCTATTTAAATTCAGATCTGTAACACCACTTAAAGACATGATAATATTTGCTTGAATAGCCAATAGAGATATCTGTATTACTTTTCAGCATAATTAAAATCTTGACATCTAGTTACATAACAGTAAATGACTGTAATTAATTCAATAGCATAGATGCTTTAATTGCTGTCACTTGCAGACAACCAGATGTCAAATTAGCATTTCGAAAAGTGATACTGATAAATTTAATGAAGCCAATATACAAAGGACTATATCCATATCAGATGTTTTGATCCTTTAGATTCAGAAGTTATCCACATTCGATAAGCATTACAATTCCTTTAATTCAAGCCAAGAACATACAATAACTAAATCTCTTAATTTAGCAAGGTTGATAAAACCTATAAAATCTTATGTAAAACACTTTATGTTAAAATCAAAGAGCTACAAATACCATTAAATGACAACAAAGAGAAGAACACACACATTCACTTTACAATGGTGTAAACAAATCAACCTTTTCAATTTACTTGTTCATGTTTTTTTTCTAAAACATAATTTTAATTAAAATAATGAATAAAACTAAGGGTATAGTTCTTTACAACTAGTAAAAACACAATGAAATTCTATTTTTGAAAACATCAGGTCAATACAAATGGTGAGATTAGTCATTTTTGATGAATATACAAAATTAAGATTCTTCTCAATTTTGCGTATCTAGACGTTTCATTTCATATCACTTTACTGCAGATTCCTACACACGTATCTATGATCTGAGAAAATTCTTTTGCTTTTCAAATTTGGCACCATAGTATTAAATGAAATTTATGCTAACCAATCTTGACAATAAAAGTCAAGGTAAAAAAGTGAATATCACAGGATGATCCAAATGTATTATAATATATCTATTATTGACTTGCAGTGCCGCATAACAATTTGGTCAAATCATGGATGACCAGTGGAGACATGTGGAAAAAAAAAACATGCAATGAAACATCTGAATCTGCATTTTAAACAGATTGGATTATTCTTTACAAGTGTATCAGTTTTAAAATACATCCAATGTTCCTAATCTCTAACATCCTGACCCTGTGAGCTTGTAACAACATAAAGTTAAAACATCAACAAAATATTTTAGCTTGGTATTCCTTCAGCTATATCTTCTTCTTCACAACATTTACATATTTTACATTTACAACACAATATACACGGGGCGGCTAATAGTAAAAACGGGGATGCTACTAGTAATAACACACCAAATCCTGCAAATATTCCAACAACCTACAAAATATAACAAGATTTTCCTTGCAATTAACTCATATTCAGAGACAGCAACAATTAATAAAGAGAATTTAAAGGATAGAGAAATAAATATATTATAAAGTCTCTAATATTTTCAAAATACAAAATCACATCCCAACAGAACCACACCTACTAATCTTTCTGCTGAAATTTTCATATAGACTTCCATTTTTTATTGCATACACCCTCTTTTTCTGCACATCTTTTCATTAATGAGGATGGGGTCCACATTGAGAGATCTGAGAGAGAATAGAAATGATAAGACAGCTGAATATGGTCACTTTCTAACAATAAATACTTTTTTTAAAAATTTGAATGTTGATAAATGTAATTAAGCCTCTCAATATTTCATTAATACTGACCTGTGTTCTATGCCATATCACTGATGCTCTGGAATGTCCAAGTTTATTTTTACAAGGGCCTTTATCATAATGTCTCAATAAAAAATCATCCTGAAAAATACACATTATTATGTAAATGACCTACATAGCATAGTTATTTCAATTGATTTATGTGGAATATACATATCAACACCACTTTTTTGGCATTAGTTTATCTGGAATTATAAGAGCCATAGATTGGACAGGGAATTGGAATGATGCAGAAAGAAGATATAAGTATCTTTATTACACTGCTTTATATAAAAAAACAAAGTCTTTTAATTTCACATTCTTGCATTTCAACTTGTTCTGATTAACGTTTGATCGTCAGGAAAAATCTGTACATACATCTAACGAGGTCAGACAATACCAACAAAACACATGTTTACATCGTTTACACATCATCTGAGCACATCCATCATTTCTCTCTATAGGTACATGACATACTGGACATCTTTTAATCTTGGCATCTTCTGAACTGCTGAATGGAATTCTGTAAAACACAAAATCAGAGCTTGGATTTATCATATATTGTACTAATTTATCAGACAGCGGATATTCTTATTGAATAAATTTTCAGTATTCATCCTTCATCAAGGATTCTTCTGTTGGCTTTGTGGATAGTAAAACATCTTCCCTCAACAAACTAATACTATGTTTCTATTGTGTTTAATGTAGCAGGTAAACTTGTTATTAGACACTGGGGAAATTAATATAAGGCCAACATGCTTTCACATAATCATTTTAAGTTTCATAAACAAAACATTCTCCAAATAGTGCTAAATACATCAAATGTTGTTAAACACATTTAGTGTATTTATAACTATAAGCACATGCAGAAAACTTATGAATAATATGGGTAATAGTATGGGTAACATCTCTGGTATGGAATTTGCTTTAAATAGATAAAATTCTTTACCTCATACAATGCTTCTTTGAACTATTTATCTATTGATTTGTGTGAATTTGAGAAACTAAAGTTCAATATTCTTACCCGAGATCTTCTTGTCTCCCTTTAGACATTGCTTCATCACAACTTTTTGATGCATGCCACTTGGACTTGCATACTGAACAAAATTGAAGACCACACTAAAAATTGAAAATCATATCCAGTTATAATAATCACGCTAAGGAACTGTGTTTTTATCTAGGTTTTCCATTTCCAGCCCCGGTAGCTACAGGGGGGGCAAAAATAATGAATTGCCCATCAGAAAAATTTGTCTATTACAGATAATCATTAAACCAAAAATTTGTGTACCCTTTAAATAATTTCAGAAGATTGTCAAGGAAATTGTGACAATGGACATGATTTGCTGCTATTTTGTCAAAACCTTCATCAAGCGTGGTCTTATGCAGACTTTAAATATCTACTGAGTCAAAACGTTTAAAAAATATAAAATTGAATTAGACACTCAAAATGGTTAAACACAAACCGTGGGACATTGTACAGGTGTAGCACTGACATTTTCTTCTAACCTACTAGAACACACAT
Organism: Lottia gigantea; assembly: GCF_000327385.1. Taxonomy (NCBI): domain Eukaryota; kingdom Metazoa; phylum Mollusca; class Gastropoda; family Lottiidae; genus Lottia; species Lottia gigantea. The sequence goes on from NW_008706746.1 coordinate 4,290,566, forward strand.
GACATACTGTCTCACACCCTGCTTCTGGACAAAATGTTCTATTAGGATCTAAATCTACTTCTGTAAAATATTACACACCATTATTTTCATCATCAGTGGTTTAAAAATATATTGTTGATTAATCTGGCCTTGATTCATTTTCATCAATATTAGAAATACAGACGTATAAAAATTATATCTCTTCTTCTTGAAAACTAAATATCTATATATAAACAGTCATGTAACCTAATTTCGTGCTAACCTATTTTCCGTACATCTCCGGATTTATAATTAACATGTGTGACCTCGCGTGACCTCAGAATTTGCTTGTTTTATGGGTTATCTCTACAATCCATTTCCTTATAAGCCCAAGCTGTAATCGGAATTCCAAGTGTCATCTGCTAAAATGAAGTCCAATGAACGAAGTCAAGTGATAAACTACCGGATTCCGTGTCAGCAGAAAAATTCTGTTGTTTAAATGACATTTAGCAATAAATCACTTTTACTTCTCTTATTTTGTCAGTCACTATTTTTTTTTTAAACCATTGTTCTTTGAAGGAATTGTCATTAGTTATAATGAAATATTAGTAAAGATAAATACTAAGAGAAGTTCATCATACCAATTGGTATCCATACAACATTGAACACGAAAATAGGTGACGTATTTTGCCGATGTTGTCGAGTTGGTTACTCATAATTATGGGTCAAAGTGAGGGATTCATAAAGAAAATTGAAACAAACCAATTTTAATTATTTTGTAGAATATCTGAAGAAACTTGTAAGACAAAAAAAATAATATTTTATATTATATATTAAAGAAATTCGGTGTTGAATCCTTATATGCATGAATATAGGTTACACCACTGTATATATATGAATATTGTAATCAGAGTGGTTAATAAAAATTTAATTTTAAATCTATTTCAGTGATTTTGGTATTAGTTGAAAATAATGATTTAGTTTATAGAATGTTTTAACCTTATAACTAGCAAATTTGACGATGTCAAAAAGGATTTCAATGTTAATTCTTTTTGGTATGGTATAGACTTAGCCTTAGTGTTTTCCTTAACATCTGAATAACTCACCTTCCATATAACACAGTCTTTTATATCTTTCATACATATTTTTATCAACCAACTTCTGAATCTGTATTCATAGGAAATAAAACATCTATATATGAACTATTTCTCCAAGAATCATAATGTGCAAGATAGAGGCATGGCCAAATACGCCCACTTCAGCATGTTCTTGGTGATCCTCATTTTGGTCATATGCTAACATACCAAGTCATTAAAGCCTTGCATTACAGCTATCATTAATTTGTATCATTGACTGGAAGGAATCACTCTCAAAAATAAGGGTATCTTGACCCCAATTCATTGAACATAAAAAAAATATTTTCAACATTAATACCTCGTGTTTTTCTAGTGAACCATGTTTTTTACACTGAGCATCTGGACATGTTATATCTGATACGTTTCCTTCTTTTATCATCACACTTAAATACTGACGTACACACTGAAATACACAAGACATATGTATTTACCTATAAATAAAAAAATCTACAAATTTCAAGTTACATAAAATTCTGGAAATACATTATATTCTGTAAAAAAAAGTCTTGAAATCAATGAAAATATTAAGAAAAGAATTTTAGAAATAAAGGACACTTGAAAATTTAACAATTAATCTATCTTATTTGTCTTAAGTTGATAAACTTCACTAAAAAAATGTTTCAGAAAAAAAAATAGACTTTATTACTCACCATTTCACAATATAAACATTTACAATCTATCAATTCATACATGTCTTGTAATGGACACTCCATTAAACATAATTTACACATTATCATTGGAGCTATAGCTAAATCTACACTACTTTTGGCAACTGAATATGTAGCCATTTTGTTTAGTTCTCTTTCCAGATCTGAAATTAACACATTTTAATAACAAGTTTCTAATTTTTTTTAAATGACAGTCCCGTTACAGGATGACTTTTAGGACAAGTGACGCTGCCTTTCTGGCTTGTGTAAGGTTTAGTTTTGGGGTTTGGAAAATTTTTTATAGTGTAAAAAAAAGATAGGCCTATGCAGTCTGTTGTAATGATGAATATTAAAAATTTAATTTCAAATTACGATTGCATTCAGTTGATGTTACAATTTTGGCAATGTGACTCAAGTGGAGTAGATCACTGTTCAAGTGAATCAGAAGAGAATGTTGATGCATTGTATCTTAGATAAGTAAAATATTCAGTTCCTTTTCCTAGTCTTAGTTCATGTTTGGTATGTGAATTAATAGACCAAACTCAACCTCTTGTAGTTTGAATGCTAGCCTACAGATTAATATCTAACTTTTATCAATTCTTATTTATACTTACACTGTCAAAGACTGGTTACTTTTAAAAAAGACAACAGTCATCAAAAATAAATGATTTGAATCTGCAAAGATCCCAAATTTCATTTCAATATTCAATTTCTAATGCTTATGAATGTTTACATCCCGTTGATGTGTTCGATACACTTATTTTATTAGGACCTAGTTGATTGTATTTTCAAATGATTCAAAATTCAGGAAATGAGAACTTATTATTTTGTTTTTCTTCGATTTTAATTAAAATTGAAGTATTCATGTGTATTTATACACATTAAATTTTCCATGATTAAGTTTTTAACCCAAATTATAATTATTCTTATCACAGTTATAGTAGCTAGAGTTCACTATGCGAACGAACATACACTGACCTTGACTGTTTGAACTTTAACCTTTCTACAGGAAATGAAAATCTTTGAAACGATCAATCTGATTGGCCAAATTTAAGAAAGACGCCATTTTACCGCCATTCTACTCATTCGTAATAATGTCTGACACAGAAAATAATCTCCCAAGCCCTTCCAAAGAGGTAATAAGATGTTTCAATAGTGTCAAAATGTATGACACTACTCATGATTTCCATTTACATATTTACCTTATCTTGGAATTTCTTTGTACTTAAGAGAAATTAAGGTTCCGAGCGTAAATAATGGAAAAAGAGCGTAACTCCTTGATGCAACACAACACTCCAGACCACAGTCAATATGTGCACATGTTTTTATTGTCCACTTTTCGTTCATTTATTGAAAACTACTAGTCCATAATGAGACTGAGGGTAAATAACGCAATACTGGGAGGGGGTGCAATTTCTATAACAAATTAGGAACATGTATCCATGAACTTATCGTGTCGACGATTTCAAGATTTTTTATTTTGAATGTTTGTTGATGGTGTCATGTATATACAGTAGACTCCATCATCCTGTCCCAATGCATCTATGCATAGCTGTGACCGAAGATTTCTTGATGTCACAGACTATATCAACATTTAGGATATCCCAAATTTCTGAGAGATAATAAGCTTCTGAATGAAATAAATACTAGTACCGTTAAAAGTTAAATTTCTTTTTGGAGTCTATTTGAAGGAATCTTACGATTTTGGTACAGTTTGAGCAGTTCTGAAAACTTTATTACATGTATTGGAGGCCCAAATCAACCCCCAAAAATGATGTATAAGTTCTTTAATTAACCATAAACCAGTCTAGATTTTTTTCCGCTATTTTTCCTTCACTTCCGTTTTCCTCTGAACAGTAGTAAAAAATGAAAATCTTAAGATAATCTAATCTAGTCATATGATGAATATTGTCGAAAGATGTCTTAACTGCCTTTAGGCTCTTGTTTAAAGGGGTGTTCTGCTTTTTTGTAAAAAGTTTTCATTATCAAAAACAATAAGTAACATTGAAATTTTACCTGAAAATGTTGCTAAAGTATGCTATTTATATCAATGTATCTTTTTGATAAAACTGAATTATTTTTTAAAAGGGTTAGCAAATTGAGATCGACTATTGGTGAAATCAAACTTGATAACTAGCAGTTTGGCATAGTTTTGCATTTGGATTTATGATGGCTTGATATTATTGGTTGAAACCTTTAGAATACCTAGGAGACATATTTCTCTAAAATTTTACTAAAATCTGTAGAGCTTCCAAAAAGCATAACAAACTTACGTAAGACTTTTTTAGTTAAAACTTTCAGATAAGTTTAAGGGCTCATTTCTCTAGATTTAGTTCATGGTTTTCACAAATTTGAGTTGAATAAAAAAATTTACCTGCAAAAGAAGGCAAAATATCCCTTTAAGGTCAGTTTTATGTTAAGTTTCAGGCCTAGGGTCTCTTTTAGCGCTTTATGGCACCCTTGATGGGCATGATGACCGCGCTTTTTTCATATTTTGTGCTGCATAAAGGAAGTGCCAGTAAAATTGTAAAAGAAACTGGCCTGGTTCATGGCAATAAATCCACTTTGTTGTACTGTTTAAAAGTGATAGTAAATCGTATATCGTGTTTAGTATCGAAAAGGGGTATGTTCCGCTAAACTAATCAATAATAAGGTTCATAGTTTAATTTTATATGATACAGCATATTTTGCAATTATTGACGTGGTTATAGTGGCATTACAGGATCCACATATGTCTGACTGAAAATTGGAATGGTGCAAATTGATGCTATCAGTGTCTAAAATACACATATGATTTAGAAAATCTGCCATGTTTTTCTTTCTATTGAATTGAGAACCAGCCATCAGATTTAGTTTCTAAAAAATGATATGCTGCACAGTAGCTGAAACTGAGCTTTTTATACTGATTTGAAACAGTGCATTGTAAATTGTTAGCTAATATTTGAAAAAAAAATAGGCAAATTTTATTTACTGTCATAAGTACTACTGTTAGTTGAGAATGAAAAGTGGCTCAGCAAGCCTGACATTTTCTTGATGTATAGGGAATAGGGAACCAGTACAATTCTTTTAATTCATAAACAGATGATTGAAGCTGGTTAAACTTCACCTTTCTTTACAGGAGAATGCAATGGAAACCTCAAACAATGATGAAACAGAGGAGAAAGAAAATAAGGATGAAATAATCCCTAATGTAGATAGCCCACCACCTTCAGAACCTAATACACCCAGTAAAAGTCCAGAAGATACTTCCTCTAAGCCAAAAAAAGGAAAAGCAATTGGATATGTCAGTGACAGTGATGAAGAATTACCAAGTAAGTGTAGGGTTTTTTTTATGTTGTATAAGCTTACTGAATTTTAAGATTGTATCTTATTTTCAAAAAGCTTAAACTGCTTAAAATGAAATCAAAAGTGGATGACAGTTATTCAATCTCTCTGCGACTTTACCACAGTTTTGTGTAGTCATGGAAGTTTTGAAAAGAGAAAATTTTCAGTGTGATGTTAAAATTAGTGGCACAAAGGGAAATGTTTCAACACATTTATTAAATACAAAATATCTTTTGTTGCTAGTGGGGTTATTGGAGAGACCAGTTGTTATTGAGTCAGGCAAGAGAGAAAGAAAGAAAACAGACAGATTACCAGTTGGTGAAGGCTTTGGCTCAGGTCAGAAGAAAAAAATTGATATTCCAGAAGGCAAAGGAGAAAAGTTAGGAAATATAGCTATAAGTAAGTGGAATTTTTTTTCATGGTCTTTGCCAATTCAGAAATCTTGAATTGTTGTTGTGAATAAGAAGCACTCAAATTTGATTTGAATTAAGGAATTTCAAATGATTTTATATTACCTGTAAGTTGTGCCAAACCTAGAGTGCTGTTAAAGAATTATTCAAAATCCACTACATGTATCTGAATGGATTGCAAATTGTAAAAGGAAATGGTTAAAAAATTGTACATGATGATATAATGTTTCTGTCTCCAGTTGAATTCAGAATAAACCAACACAAAGCAGAAGATCTAAAGGTTTTCCATAGGATATTATTTTCAAGGACAGGCACGGTATGTATTTTTTTTTTTTAATATCTGATTACTATTCTTGTCATAGGACTGACTTATTTTACATAATAAATAAAGTTCAGAGGTCAACATAAAAATTAAAACAAATGACCCTCATTGTCAAGACATGACTTGCCTGGTATAGAGTAAGCTTAACATCATGATAGTGCAATGCATAAAAACTTTTTCATATTAATAGGTAGCAGGACTCAAAAATATAACAAATGCTGAATGAATAGAAACTTCATGGTTGGATAATATGAAATTCCATTGAACATAATTTCGTTGAATATCACTTGAGTTTGTGCCTACAAATACCATTTTGTTTCAGGCAAATGAAATAAAGAAAAATATCAGATTATTCAATGGTTTCCCTTTTGAAGTTGATGATAAAGAATATACAAAGAGAATGTCTGTTTTAAATAAGTATGTTTTTTTTTTCATTACTATATATTTACACAAACAGTGATCACTGATATTATCATGACCCGACAAACATTAAAAGATGTGTCACATGCCTCTATTGTATATATACTATATTTTTAGGGGCAGCATAATGCAATTGTTTTAGGTACTGTTGAATTGCGGTTTTGCCCATTTCAGTAGATTTTTTAAGTTTAGAAACAAAGAATTGGGAGCTTTTATAAGAGAAGATCAATGGAAATAAAAAGAACGAATATTAATTTTGTTTATTTTTTTTTGATACTAAAATTTGACCATTTTAGTGACATTTTTATATGCCCACACTTAAGTATGTGTTCAATAAAATAGAAGACACACAAACCATTTCACAAAGTTTTTTACTGGTCCATTTTTAGTTGATCCAAATAATGTGGATACTCTATAGCACAACACATGGGTAAACATTCAAAAAAATAATCTGCTATCCCCTGTTTCAGGAGCACAGAGGCTCCCTTCCTCAGGGACAGACACACATAAAATGTCAGTTGAAGTTCAATGTCACTTTCCTTGGTAGTTGCTAAGTAACATTCCAACATTTTTTTCATGGTAGGAATCCAATATGACTTCATAAAATGATGATCCTTTAGGACTAGTTAGTTTTTTCTATAGCAGATTATTTTTTTGAATGTTCACACTTAAGTATGGGCGTATATCGTAGTTGCCCCTGTTGGTCGTCCGTTCACATTTACCTCATGCTCACTCTACAGTCTACAATTCTCCATGAATTCTTTTGATCTTTCGTATGTGTGTCAATATCATAATGAAGATGTGCACTAATGAATTTGGTGAGGGTCCGATGATTTTCTTGAGAGATGTCGCATTAGACTGATATCGCGTTCGTTTTTTTTTCCACTTTTTTGGCTCGTGCTCACTCTACAGACTACAATATAGAGTTTGTTTTACAGTTCACATTTAGCTCTTCATGAAGCTGCTGGTGGGCGTATTCGCTTGCGAGACTTGCCGCAAGCCTATGTTTATTTTATATATAATCCTTGGATACAAAAAAAAATCTAATATTTTGCAATGTAATTTTTTTTATAGAGCCACACTTCCTCAAATTAAACTAATGTGTGCAGTGTTAGATATAGAAAGAAAGGGAACCAAGGTGGAAATAGTTAATAGATTAATGAATTTCTTAATGAAACCAACAGATTCAGGAAAAGCAGTACCCAAACCTAAGAGTAAGTTTGATGACTGTAATGGCTCTTAAAAATCCTATTGAAGTAGATACTATGGTGAGAGGTGTTCCGATTGTTGGTGACAATTGATTATCGGTCTTTGAAAGACCAGCGATGTTACTAATTGATTTTCAACTGAAAGTCGATGATGTCGGCAAACCATATAAAAGTCAGTCATTTTGTTTTTTGTTGGCAATATAAAATTATAAAGATTGGGTGTCTTAAACAATGAGTTCCTCATCTTAATTTGTCACACCTTTGATTAATTTTTCTCGAGGACTGATTGTTACTATTAATAGTATCGTAGTCACAGATTGTGCTGAATAAGGTATTATACTGAAGTGGACGACATTTCGATGAGTAGAGGAGAACAGCATAGATATGGCCTCTTTGCAAAAATTCATGCTTCATCATTTAATGATCGAAATACGTCACTTCTATTTGTAACAAAATACCACAAACCGGAGCTTTAAAAATTGGAGAATCTACTCGTGTGACCTTGAAAGTTTAGACCCAATGTCACAGGAATGAATATGACTAATGCCAGTATTTCATCATCCCAAAAATAACATTAGAGAAATCAGGAGTATAAGAAAAGCCATTATTGAAGAAATATTATAAAAAGTGGATATGTCATGTGAGTTTATGTGAGATAGAGTCACTGTTGTGGGAAACGGCAACATTACCGCTCAATATCGTGGTGTCTGCGTTATGCCAACTTTATTAAATTAATTTATAAAGCCTTAAAACAAGTGCATGTCCATTAAATGGGGTGTGTTTCGATTATTAATCCATTACATAATCGATTATGCCTCTCTGATTATTTTGATTAATCGATTATTATTTTCATCCGATTGCCCATCACTAACTATGGTTTATCTGTATTTATGGTATAATCGAAATAACTATGCCTAAGATTGAATTCAGAGATGTTTTTTCAAGTTTTCTGCAATTAACAGAAACACATATAGTGGAGTGAATTTTGGCAAGTGAGGGACTAGCTAAAACAAATGTCCTCTTCTTATCACAAAAATGAAGGTTTGGATGGTGACTTTCCACATATTACATTTATTTTAAGGTTATCACTTATTTAACACTGAAAGGTTTGGGATTTTAAAACAATATTCACAATGTATACCTTTTGTTACAGAAAAGAAATCCAGAACATCAGGAGAAAAGCGAAAAAGAACAAAGAAAGAAAGTAAAGCTAAATCAAAAGAAGACGTGTCAGATGATGAAGATGATGATGATGATGTCAAGGATACCACACTTGAAGATGATGATTCATCACAAGAAGATAATGTTGATGGTGATGATAGCGAGAGTGAAAAAGAAGAAGCTAAACCTCCTAAGAAGAAAAGACGCACAGAATCACCCAAACCACAAAAGACCAAGTCTGAAAAACCTAAAGCGGAGAAAACAAAAGCTGAAAAGCCTAAGGCCAAACCGAAGAAAGAGAAAAAGGAAAAAGAAAATGGTAAAAAAGAAAAAAGTAAATCCAAGGTTACAAAAGGTAAGCTATAATTTGATAAAGTGAAGCAAAGCTATTGCAGCACATCCAGGAACATGAACTGTACCAGTATTTTATTTTAAAAGGCCATTCCACTTTTTTTGTAGGTCAAAATGTAGATAAATTTGTCCTTTAATGTACCGGTATCTTAAAGTTTTTATCCAGCCATTGATTTTTCAAAGCCAAAACTATATAAAAAGTTTATGTATACTTTTAAAGTTTGTTATGCTTTTTGAAAGCTGTTAGAAAACTACTGTACAAATCTAAGTAAAATAAATGCCTAATTGTAGAGACATTTATTTAAAAGGTTTAAACTAAAAAATATCTATTTCATCATAAAGCTGAACACCAAAACTAGGTAAAACTGTTTAATTTACAGTTAGTTCTTGTTTTTAAAACAAAAAATGCTGTTTGATCAAGAAGATACATAGATATAAATAGCTTACTTAAGAAATATTTTCAGCTATAAATAGAAACTTTTTCAAAAAAAGCGGAATGTCCCTTTAAGGTAGAATAAACTCTAAATTGAAACAACACAGATAAAAATTATATTTTGTTCATTAGGCTACACCAAATGAATTGATTGGTCGACGGAATCGCCACATGTAAATAATTAAAAATATATAATTTAATTTAATTTGTAATTTTCTGTATCAAAATCGGTTAATCGCAAATTTCATACGATCGTATTTTTTTTGTGTTGGGGCGACCAGAAGTGGGGAAAAGACAAGTTGTTACTGGTCCAAAATAAAACGTCTGGAGGACATTATCGTCATGTTTAAAAAAAATTTAAAACCATCACATGAGTAAGAATTAAATAGACTATAGCCCACAAGGGCCGAATAGCAAAACCACAAATAACTTGGTGATTGGCCAAAATGAACACACACTACCAATGATAAGGAATGATATAAATATAGCAATTCGTAATATAAATGTATATTTTCGTACACCTTTACATATTTTTTCAACGAATGTAGGCCATTTGAACTGTTGCGTGTCCAAAGCAGGGGTTGACGAAATAAATTTTTTTACTTTAAATTGAAGCTAATAAAACTAAATAAACTTAGCAGTCATGTACGAACAATTAGGTGAATAAAAAGAATGAGATGAATCAAAACAGAATAAATGCTTGTATTTTGGCACATTCGCAGGAAAAAAAATAGTCAAAAAAAATTTTCGCTCGCTTACTCCGTTTTTTAGCTGAAAATCTGTAGACCAATTGTTTCATTTGGCCTTACAACCTAAAAAAAAATGAAGTAATTGTTTTAAGTTCTTATTATTTCTTGTAGACTCTGATGATAGTTCAGATGATGAACCATTAAGTAAATCTATATCTGATCCACCAGGTGTAAGTACTTTTTGTGTATTATATTACATACTGGGGCAAACGCTTTACAGAGCCTATTATTAATACCTAAGTTGGCATTTTGTATGATATGATTTTCTTTGTGTGTTTTAAGAGGCATTTTAAGAAGACAATTGTAAATTGTATTTGCATCATTCTGACTTCCTTCCAGCACTATGTGTTTTTTGAAGTTTTTTTACTCAAAGCTGTAGGGTGATGTACCTGTCTCTAAAATTGGTCCAAATATAAGCTACATTTGTTCTCAATGCTCGTACAATGGAAGAAGGCCTGTAATATTTCTGTTTAGATTATTGAGTCATAAGGTATATAATTGTGGATTTTTTAAGAATATTAATACTATAATTGCAGAATGATGAGATAAAGAAAGTTATAGAAAAGATATTAGATGGTGCTGATTTAGAAGAAGTGACCATGAAAACTGTAGTAAAACAGGTAAGTTTTTATATTCCTTAATTTATCTCTTTTAAAAAAATGCCCTAACACTCATGTTACCTATGTGTATTGAATACTCTTTTAATTTCCTTCATTTTATTCAAAACGTTAGGCTAGTGTGTGTGTAGCAAGTTGAACACAATGTTTAATTTTTAAAAAAAAATAAGTATAAATGTATATCTGAATTCATAGGTGAATCAATATTGTTAATTTTGGCTGGTTTGGGTGGAGATCTCACTCAAAGCCATTACATCTGATCTACATCACCTTTGAATAATGAATTTATTGTTTTTCAGTCTGCATGGCGTTGTCAGTCTTCATTAGCCCACATGGTGCAATATAGGACCCATTCCATTTAATTTTATTTTATTCATTATTTAATATTTGCAGGTGTATGCTAAATATCCTAAGTTTGATTTATCAGATAAAAAAGAATTTATTAAGTGTACTGTGAAAGAGGTAAGAATAATCTAGAACCTGTCTATATATTACAATTGATATTGGTGAACTATTTGTCCCCATGTGTTTCCTTGTACTCCAAGACAAGATGCCATCTTCATGGTTTTAACACGCTCTACTTTGCCACTTTCGAACATTTTCTGTATGCTTATTCTGATGAAGTTGGTATAACTGGTCTTGCCTTCAGTAACATGTTCATATGACAAGACTTGGTGGAAATGCATAAACTCTACAGTTTTGCTACCTAAGGTATAATTACTGTGAAAGTGAGTAATTAACATAATAAATTCTGTTTCCCTATTTCAGATTATTTCCTTTAATGATTGATAAAGAGATGATATGGGTTTTAAAATGGCAGCTTTTTGTTGAATATGGAAGTTAGAGAATAGAGTGATCCACAGAAAAGACTAGAGTATTTTAACAATACACATTTTTAATCAGGATTTTATCAAAGTTGTTGACATTTCACATTGTTAGTTTGGATGGTGGAAGCATTCTCTAGATGTTTATGGAATTGGTTTTAGACCAGCTGAAGTAGTGCAGTCAATGAAATTCATCAATTATCATGATAATCATCCTTCATTCAAGGTTTTAAAATTGTGTATATTATTTTGCAAGTCACTAGATGGCATTTAAAAGATTTTACATCATCATCAAATATGAAAATTGGTTTTAGACCAGCTGAAGTAGTGCAGTCAATGAAATTCATCAATTATCATGATAATCATCCTTCATTCAAGGTTTTAAAATTGTGTATATTATTTTGCAAGTCATTAGAGTCTATCTCTAAGGCTTGAGTCTACAATAATGAATTGTGAAGAAAAATGGCATGGATGCCAAAGTGGAAAAAAATTTTTTTTGTTCACTGGGTTTCATGTTTTTTCAAAATTTACTTATTGAAAACCTTGTCACATGTGTTATCAGTGAACAAGTTTTTCTGCAAGTGGAAAATTCTTTTCCCTAATATAGTGCTCTGTAAAGTTATCAAGAATTCACAATGTAATGCTTCTTATATGAAGGAAAAACTGTCTATTAAAGTTGTGTAGGTATAAATTATATACTGGTATTCAAGGAATGGAATAATGAAATATTATCATATTTCTTATAAGATTTTTTTCTTCATTGTATATTTTCATCTGATTTAATCATTTTGGAGCTTATTTTAATATTTTATATATAAATTATCATTGTACAGAGTCAGCAGAATAAAATAATCATAGCAAGTTATAATATAATTATAAAACTTGTTATTCAACTTATATTGTTATTATTTATTACCAATAAGACATCAATCTCATGGCATAACCCCAATTAGACAATCACTTTTAATCCCTAAAGACCTTAAAAACCATCAAGATGAGAGATTATTTCAAGTTTTTAAGGGACAGATGCACCCTTTTCTGCTAGGAGTAAGAACTTGAATTTCCTCAGTATTTTAAGATACCACTCGTCTGATTTGAGGAGCTCACAGTTCTCCTGATCACTGTCATGTTGATTAAATTTATTCCATTAACAGTGTAGAATACAATGTCTATTAACAAAAAAAATCACACATCGGCAAGAAAGAGCCTGTTCAGTCACTACATTCTCTTTCAGCTCACAATTCAGCCAATATCTAATTGTTGAAAAAAAAAATTTGTGCTATTTTCACTACTCATCCATTAAATTTACAGTTCATCAAAAGTATTGTTCTCGTTAGACCAAAATATTTGTTATTCACATTTCAACAAATATGTTCTTCTAGACCTAAGAGCTCAATCTTCATTTATCACATTGCCCACAGAAGCTCAGTTCTCATACATTATACATCTTAAATCTCAATCTTTTTCCAACATTGTCTGAGACGAAAGAGCTCAACAGTTCAACTCATTGCTAGCTGTAATTTCTATATTTGGTATCAAGCTATCATAAAACACAGTACTGATGTAACATTATTCTAGCATGTTCTATAGCACCACTACCTTCATAAATTAATGATAGATTAAATGCTATTTCCTTTCTTAAATCATATATTCCCTGTAAATATAAATAACATGATTATTGTGGTACTCGCATAGTTTTGGAATGGTTCTAGTATTGTCCTCTTAGTCTGTACAAATAAATATTTTGTACTAGGCAATGTTAACTCATTTCAAACCTTAGATTGGGGTCCTGTTTTAATAAGTCTTAGAAGTTAAAAGCACATTCTTTAGGCCTTTTTTTATAAAAAGCATATGGTAGTCATTGAGATAAATACTTACATTGGGATGGTCTATTATAGGAGGGAAAGTTAAAGCTTTTTTATAATAGAATACTGCAGCATACTTTAAATCTACAAAAAAAGACAATCTACTCTAAATATTTCCAATAGCAAGGTGTTATAGAAAATAAATCACATTCTTTATAACTGGAACTGTTGTCTATCACTATCTTCATACTTTTCTCACTAAACTAAATTTAACTGATTTAAGTGAATTCATATATCAGTTTCAAATTTGTTATGATCAAAATCATAATGAAGTTAGACACATACAATAACTGAAAGTTGTCTTTATATAGGCTAAAGCTAAGATTTCATATATGCGGATCCGTCATGCATCATCTGTTTAAAATCGAAATCGTTGGTTTAGGAGGGTATGATTCCATAAATGCAGAAGTGGTATCCTTCAAATGGTCCCCGTCATGCGTCCAAAAAAAAAGCCGGGTGTAGCTGACGCAAGGCAGATCCGCATGACTTCCTGGAGGTTGTGCAGGTATATATATATATATGTAAGAAGAATACACAAATTAATTTACCTAACTGATGTAAGGCTCTTCCCATATTATAATAGGTTTCTTGACACTCTCCTCTCAATTCTACATATTTATTTAACATAGAAATACCCTAAAAAAATATATATTATTCATATTATTTGTAGGGTATGATTTTTTTTAAATGTGTGTTTGGTATTAAAAAATCCAGTCTCACAAAAATAGAACAATATCCTTTCTTTGCATGCACACGAGTTTCATTTGTATCCAGTAATTAGAATGGGATGCATGGAAATTTTACCAAAGCGGCTGGTTTACTGGCCACATAATTACCCAATAAATACCAGAACAGTTGTTACCAAGTGATGTCACATAACGTCATACCCATTAAGTTATATTACTTAGAGTTCAGGGTATATGATGTTTGATTTCATTAACACTCGGTGTTTAAAGGGTTAAAGTTATTAGAAAATAGTTGTGTTCGGGAGTAGGGGTAACATACTTTTATCAGAATTATGAACAGATATAATACATCTACATGTATATATTGTTATAAAATATCTTGTAGGGGGAATCACAAAGAACAAGATGCTTTTTTTGAAGGTATTTTTTCAATTTAAAAAGGTGCAGTTATGCTTTAAATTTGATTACATTACAATATTAATAGTTTACCTGTACAAATAACGTATGTTTTTTAGCTGAGAATTTCTGACAAGCTATATGTATATAACATAAACCAACACATAAATTAACCATAGGATCATTAGGTGTCTGTCTTAATACATTAACATATTCACCTACAAACGTAACAATTAATCTACTTTAATGTCTGAATTGAATTTCGTTCATCTGTTCAATAAAATTCAGAATACTATTTGTTTCTGTTCATTTTTGAGCTTAAAAGCTCAGTACATATTTACAATCCTAAATTCATTTCCACAAGAAATAAATATATATACCAACCTAAAGCATTTTTATAGGAACCACTCAATAAACAATTATGACCATTAGTTAAACCTAGTGGAATACTTTCAGGATTCTGAAAATATAAATGACAATTTGTCAACACTAGTTTTATGTTCACTTTTGACTGAATAAACAATTTTCAACCATTTGACAACCTGTTCACACAGCCAATAGCCACCCAATTATTGACACTGCAGTTAAAATTATCTTCTCTCAACATATACAATACAAGAAGACATGATATCATCTCCTAGCAAGATAGCCTGGCCACACATTCTGGAAACGATTTTAGCGACTTAGGACAGAAATTTGAAACAGGTAAGTGAGCTGTCCCAAACATATTCTATATGTCTCATATATCAAATATTACACTTCTATATGAAAATATAAAAAATGAAACAATACAATGAATACACAGGCTATCTGCACCATCACAATGCATTTGTCTTTGTTTTCAATCTTATTTATACCGTTGTTAATTCGAATGCGAGAGCGTCATTTGTTTTGCGTATGATCAATTAATTTTTTTTCCTCGCCGTCGTGCTCATTTCTTCTTGAAGTATTTTCCGAAAGAAATAATCCATTTTAGGTGTCAAGAATGTCATTTAGTGACTTGTGGAGATTGACGAAGTTAGGATAGGATTGTTAAGTTAGTATAACTGTAAGACTATTTTTAATAGGAAGAATCTTAAATTTAAGATGTCTTCATACCTGTTCCAAGTGCCTTGAATCGGTCCTAGCTAAGATTGTTTCGAGAATACACAGCCAGAAAAAAAATCATCAAACTTCAATAGAATCACATACCTTCATTAGAAGTCGGAAAGCAAATTTATTATGTCTTGCATCATTAGCAAATGATATGACTTGTTGAAATAAATTCCATGCTTGGTTACAATCTTTAAACTACAAAATAAATCAATGATTTGAAACATGGAAAATATCAAAATGTTGGAAATTAGTTATCATTATGCCATCAGTTATCAGATGTCAAGATATTTAGTCCAGCTAGTAAGCATATACATAAATTCAGATACCTTTAAACAAATATCCTTGACAAAACCATAAGCAAATTGACCATTTTTATTTAATATACAAGCTATCAAACACATAAACTCTGTTTCCTGAAAATAGTGACATAAATCATCAAATAGTAAAACTAAAATATGTTGGAAATTGAAAGATTAATATTTGAGTTAAGACAGTTTTATTTGAAGTAACTAGAGAGAATAAATACTTCAATAACAATCCATTGTACAAACACTAATATAGGAATCAACAAGAAACAGTTTTATTTGAAGGCTTATGTTTTCATCCATATATGTATACCTTATTTGGCAATATACAAGGCTAAAAAGTTTTTCATCTAAGTGAGATATCTCAATTCGATTAAAAAAAACTTTTGCCACGAACATGCACACTTATTTAATAAATCATAGACATAAGAACTGCAACTGTAACCACCTTGCAACATCACTGGCTAAAGTGTGTAAAACTTGAGGCGACTAGAGAAATAAATGACAGTCATCAATCTAGTATGAGACTTTCAATGTAAGGCTTAGAACTTTTCACTCACTAGATATTACATTGATATACAAAAACTTTTATGATAAATATATTTTCTAATCTTACCTTTATCTTCTCTTCATCTCTCATAAATTGAGGACAAGTTAACCCCAATGTTGTAATTTCTAATAGTTCTTCTAATCTATTACTTTCTAATAGAGCATTACATAGCTGAAAATAAACCAAATATAATCAATTACAGATTACATAAAATAATCAATAATGTGTTATCATAATCATAGACTCCTTAACTATTTGCAATGGCGATCAAAAAAGTAAATACCGTAAAATTCATAAACAATGAATCTATAAACTTCAAGGGGTTTGCTTAAAAAAAATTTTTTTTTTCATTTTTGCTGTAGTGCAGTCAGAAAAATCAAAAATAAACACGCGAGTGAATATATCCCACATCACATGTTGAGGACAACTCAAATATAAGAAAAAATATCAAAATACAAGACTGTATTTAACTCCTCTACCTTTAGGTATATAGCCCACATATCATCTGATGTTACTTCACAAGCTTTTTCACTAGTTGTCTGTTTAGATGTACTACTTACTGAAAACACGAAATACTGTTCACTTTTATATTAATTTATACAATATTACAGATTTCATAACAGGTTCAGTTTGCCAGTAGTTCACATATATGTTCACTTCCATGATGCTGTCCATTAATGTTCACACAGACAATAAAGATTGAAGATGTCATAATATCTGCATGTAAAAATGTTTAAAATGTCCTTTAAGCTATGACTGTCTGCAGTTTCGTTGAACCATCAGTCTGTAATAATTATGCAAAGTGACAGTTGAAACTCAAATCTGCAACAATATTGAAATGATCAAATACAAATGTCATTAAGCATCTCCCCCCTCCTCCCAAAAAAGTGGTAAGCCTTAAAGGCTGAAAAATAACCTTATCAAATATGGAATAATCCAATTTAACTAATACTTACAGAAAGAATCTAAAGATGATTGACCATGATGAAAGTTGATATAAGCTCTTAAAGCATCAGCTCTATGTTTATGTGCTCTATAGGAAAATACCACTAGAAAACCAAAGATTATGTATATATAAATTGAGAGCATCAAAAAAGCAAAGTAAACTATACATATGACCTTTTTTAATTTCAAGATGCATTCATCTCTGCCAAAACTTCATTTTTGGAAGTATATGGTATTAACTGTAATTTTACTTTGTATAGCCAGCATGCTTCTCTTCATTTTCCGAATTTTTATTAGGTCAGACCATTTAAACAAATTTTCATGTTTTTAATGTATCATAAACATGTACAACATAGCGTTCATTACTTACATTTCATAAAAGCAGGACTATAAATTTCTCGGAAATGTTGAAAAAGAAGTTTTTTGCTACAAATATAGAATTCTTCAAATCTGTTTTGTGAATATAATAAATGTGATTTATGTAATAATAGAACTTGATCTTCTTGACTTAGTTCTCTTTCTTCTTGTTCACCTGTAAATATATGACTTAATTAGCCATCCAAACTATCTACTGACTATAAGTATTTTGACAATCTCTTGATGGATTCTCTGCCTGCAAAGGTTTCAATATATACATCTGTGCATTTAATCATTATGTTCAATTTTGTTCATGGCACGTACATTCTGTAAAAACAATCATACCTCTTGACAATATCTCTACAGCTTCATCATGTTTACCAAGTTGTTGTTGTAAAGCTGATAAAGACACCCTAGCTCCAAAATGAGCAGGAGCTAGATCTACAACTTTAGTGTAAGCTTCAACTGCACCTTGTAAATCACCTATAGAACTTAGACATTCAGCATACCGTAACCATACAGCAGCCTACAATCAAACAATATATTTCAAATATATAATATCTTATGCAATCAACTTAGCTCAAAGTTTGTTTTCAAGGTTACATACATGCAGGTGTAGTGCACTGAATAGATGAGCCATAATATTTCTACAGGTATCTGATCTTGTCATTCGTTTTTATGTTTATTGAACCTAGATAGCCAATGAACTCATTTTGTGTCTAACATTTGATTTTGTCTGCTTTCACACTAGCTTACCTTTTGACTAAGTTATAGACCTGAATGATTCAATTCTAACTCTGAAAATAACTAAAAGAGACATCTTCAGCAGCT
This sequence comes from Lottia gigantea, assembly GCF_000327385.1. Taxonomy (NCBI): domain Eukaryota; kingdom Metazoa; phylum Mollusca; class Gastropoda; family Lottiidae; genus Lottia; species Lottia gigantea. The sequence goes on from NW_008706746.1 coordinate 4,309,156, forward strand.
CTATACCATTTCAATGTAATATTCACCTTGTCAAAGTTTGTAGACTTTACCAGAGTTTCAAGAATAGGTATAGCTGATTCATGACACCCAACCTCCATATAAGATTCCGCTACATCTAAAAATAGATCTCCCACATCATTGACTTCTTCTTCTAGTAAAATATACTCTATCATCTGTAATAACATAATATATGATACCTTTATTTGTCCAATTTAAACAGAAATAAAGTGAGAACGAAGAGATGATGCATTTCATTTTGCTTGTTGTATTATATTTCTGAAGACACAGATTGCAAATTATGCACATGATGAAATGTTTTCTATGTTAGTTCATCCATTCTACATAAGTCACAAAGGCAGTGATAGTCAGTCAGCAATCAAATTAAGTTACCAATTTGTACCTTGATCAGTGATAGGTAGACATTTTGTAAATAAGTTATAATTTATCATGCTTTAACTTAATCTCTTTCAGCCTTAGTCACACTAAAATACAGATGAAGAAAAGTGACTTACTTTGACTACCTCTAAACATTTCAATCTTATCAAAGATACAAGTAATTTAGATACCAAATCAACTGGTAGTGTATCAGGTACATGACAACTGTAATAGATATAATATAGTGACTAACACGCAATGATTTCAATTATATTTGGGTGTAGAAAAAATTAGCTAATTAGAACAGATAAACAAAACAAAAATATTAGAATTTGTTGTAAATCTCAAGAAATTGAAGATAATTATTGCTCAAGAAAGGAAATGAAATGCATAGTATTGGGTACATACCTTAATGGTGGTTGAGATTGCAAAGTTTCCAAGGTAACTGAAACTGTATCATTCCAACAAGTATGATCACCCAGTTCCAATTCAACACCACAATGTCGAACCATTAACTAGTAAAGTCACATTTAAGTTTTCTTTTTAAATCATACTTAAAATTAGGCTTTACAATCACACATATAAACATTCCCTTTAAACTTTTAAATCTAAGATAGAGAAGGATTCATTGAAATCATTGATTTCACAGACAATGGCTATTGGAATACAGTATAACATGTAACATATCAATTGGAAATTATCCCTATTGATGTATCTTGGATAGTGACTATAATAGAACTTATATTATGTGAATATTTCAACAATTCTATGAATAATCGAACTGTCATAATGTGATGAAAAGACTCCACAGTAAATTTCATAAATCTTTTATCATTTAAAAAGATAACTTGCCAGACATGGTAATATCCGCCCACTGGCATCTTTGATTTTAAAGAAAAATATTTGGCAGTACAGTAACAATTAACAGTATGAAATATTCAGTTTTCAATAAGGTTTATCCTTGGGTGATAGCAAACACTCACACCAAGTTTCATAAAAATCTGTCAAGAATTTCACCTTCTAGAATGTTTACATTTTAAGAACAAGGTCAATAATTCATAACAAATTATTTTTCAATTTTTCTGATAAAAATGCTGTTTCTACTAACCTGTATGCAATCAAAATACTGTTGTTGACTAATATACAACTCTAATAGTAAATTAGTATCTGAAACAGACAGAATTTCGAATGAAATTGAGCAACAGGAATCTTATACTCTCTCCTAGTCCTTGAGTAATAATACAAGTATTTGAAGCTATACATGTCATAGCTTACTTATACCATTTGTTGTAATGTTATTGTTATAATCATGCTATGTTATTGAAATGAAATGACAAATTATAAACAATCAAAGTACACACAACACAATCACGTCCAGCATGTATTGCGTACATGACACTTGACAGGTTTCCTAATAGGAAGGGACATAAGTCTATTTATGGCATGGAATGTTTCAAATATCCGCAAATTTGTTAAGCCGCAGGATTTTATCGGGAATGGAAAGTGTAGATGTGCAGATAAAGAAGGCTCCACTGTAATATATTACCTTGTTGATTGTTATTTATTAGATCTCAAGATATAAAAATCAACAATCCATTTCTATAAGTATTGTTAATTTACAAGCACATATAAGTATGCCAGTACATTTGAGATATTAAAGTAAAATAAATCTCAGACAGATTCAAGGACATAATAACCATGAATCAAGCAACAAGCAACAACTCTGTGACCTAACCTTCTGGAGAAAGTAAAGCAGCATGATTTTCAAAAGCTTTAGCCATGACATCTATAGCTATCTTATCTTCACCCATCTCATGATATGTCTACAAAATATAGAAACATGATACAGTTACATACAATCTGACTTTTTAAGACAATGGTATACTAATGGGATAAGAAATTTAAAATATTTATGGTATCAACATTTGAAGTTGACATCTGAACCAAATTAAAAAGACATCATCTGACATTGTCGACAAATGTTTCAGATATAAAATCCTCTTCAGATTAGGAATTTCCAATTGGGTTTCAATCCTATGAGCAAAGTACATAATACCTGTAAATATCTCTATTCTAAGGTGAGTTTCACAAATAAAGTCATCTATACTTTTGACAGATTGGTCATTGTACTTTTTTAATTCCACAAAGGTTAACAAATGAAATCTGAACAGCATAATTTTTTTTTGATTTATTTTTTCTGCGGGTGACGTTAAATCAGAATGACTGGGAAATACAATCAAATAATTAAATTATCAAAAGATGTACCTTGGTCATATCCTTGGCTAAATGTAGATATTTTTCACCATCTGTTTTAGGTAATAAGCGTAAAATATTCTGATAACCTTCTAATACTCTTTTAGTTTCTCCTAACTGTTCATGTAGACTACACTTCTGCCAGATATATTCCATATTGTTAGCATCATATCTTATAGCTGGAAGGTGAATTCATGACAAAATAACTTTCTCTGTGTTTGATCAAAAACCACAACCAAATAACAAAAACGCCATCCAAATTCAGTGATGTCTGACCTTAAGTGTATATTTTGATATCTTTTAACACATCTAAGGATATTCCTATGCAAATTACGTATATGAAGTCACATGGGCAGTTGTGACTAGCACTGCAAGTTTTGTATAAATTTTTACATTTTACCTTTTCCATAACATGCTATAGCTTGTTTGATATCATTTTGTTCTAGAGACATTTCAGCCAATCTCACCCATTCTTCAGAATCATCAGGACTCAGATGGGCAGCAATCAAATAAAACTGAAATATTCAATGTTGTATCTAAAAAAATGTAAAGCTTTTGTGCTTCAGTTCAAACCATAAAAAAAGTATCAAAATTAACAATAGTCAATCTCTATGTAATAAAAACACACAGTTCATGAAATATCATATTTAATAGAAATGTAACTTACCTGAAGAGCCTTTGCTGAATTACCTAATTCTTCATATAACATACCCAATGTTTGAAATGGTAAATAGGCATTTGGTGCTGGAAAACAAATAATATTTAATATGTACACATCTAATAATTAAAACAAAACTTTTACTTAGAAAAACTTTCAAGTCATTTTAATCCAAATACTATGGTAGTATAACAGAGAATGGTTAATCTGTCTATTGTGTTCAAGTCAAGTCACTTTAGCTAGAAATATTATTACCAAGTCTTATTACTTCCATACACATCTTAATAGCTTCATCATGCTCTCCACGAGCAAACTGTAAATTAGCTTCACCCATTAGTCCATGTAAACCTTTTGGAATATCAGTCTTCTTCCTCCTGGGCTGAAAAAGTTTTATATTGAAGAAGTTAAGTCTATCTTTAGAAGTAGTGACAAAAGCTTTAATATCATTCACTATAGCTCATCTGATGCTGCAGATATGTGATGTGGATTTACAATCATAATGTTAACAGCTAGATCTGGAAATATGTGTTGACCTAGTATGTTGAGAACTGATACATGAGCAAAGAAAGCAAACTCAGTTCATCTCATCTTCTTAGGATAAGAATTTGTGGTAATTGTAGAATATTACATTGAGAAATAGCATACTTAGGACTAAGTTGATTGTAAACAATTTTAAGGAATGGGGCCCAGGACTATAAGTTTTGAATAAATAATAACATGAAAACAATATGTTACCTTCTTAAATTTGATTGGAGAATTTCTATCCTCATCAGGAAATCCTTTATGGGAAACATTTGGGGGAACAAATGCCTCTTCAGAACCTTCCTCTGGTTCTGTAGCTAGATCTTTAGTAGCTATTTCTTCTTCAGCACCAACATCAGTTGAGTCATAAGTTACTGCATCATTGTCTTGTTTCTCCATAGACTTTAATTCCATCTGAACACTGAATTCTTCAAATGTTATTTCACCTGTAAGAACAGTAAACTGAATAATGAGATGGATTTACAGAGGCATCTGATCATAAATTTAGAGAACAAGAACATGTTTATCACTAACACATTTTCATCTCGAGTTTACTGATTTACAGAATATTACAATTTGTTGCATTTCTTCCACATTAAGGTCACAAATTCTTCTTGAAAAAAATTACTAGATCCGTAGACGGTTCCGATGCAGTGCGTATCCAACCTGACACAGCTACGAAACATTGCATTTTAAAGGGAAAGTGGGAAATAAAAGCATGTTAACATTCGGTAGTAAAAATTAGAAAAACCACTTAACATTGGGTAGTGAAAAGACGCATTGATTTGATAACATTGGGTAGTAAAAAGTGTTAACACTCGGTAGTAAAAAGTCAATTTTTATAATCGCTGTAAAACTGATAATAAACACCGCACAATACAAATGAAGATATATTTGAATAGATCTGGTCGAGCACAATAACTTTTGTTCTGGTCAAAAGATCAACAAACGTCAAATAAAGGTGATATGAGCCTTAAAAGTGTTGAAAATTGCTGTTTTGGGACGTCTCTAAAAGCGGAAGTATATGTCAGACATCAAAGATGAAAATATGAATGGACATCATAGATCAATAACCTTTGACCTTGCAAAGACCAAGGTCATGCATGTAAATGGTTAAAATATCAAAATTTATAAATCTATTCCCTTTCTTAAAGTAAAAGGCCCAAACAAATGTAACTTTATCACTTATTGTCCCAAGTAGTGATTTATTTTTATGTAAAATTTTGATGGTGACAAATGCAAACTTTGCGAGTTATAACAATTTCAAATATTAAAGGTGAAGGTACAATCATGAGATATTCGTAAAAGTTTTTTTTAAGGCAATGGTGACTGTCGGTGGAATATAGACACCGTGAATTTAAGCACAGTTACTATAGAATTCAGTACAAAATTTTCAATTTTTAAAAAGTGCAATTTTGATCAAGTGCGATATATCACCAAAAAGGAGAGATCATGCATTTTAAGAAATTTTGTCGTATGTTAATAGGGCAAGTAACAGAGCTCTTCAAAGTTAAAAATCGCGATTTTCAAATGGCTGTAGAGTCGGAAGTTAACGTTGCACAAGACAAATGATGGAATTTTGTGATAGATCTTGCCAAGAGCAACAACTGTTGTTCTGGTGACAAGGTCACAAGATATGATCCTTGAAAGTTTTGGTCCAAATTGAAAAAAATCAACTGGAAATAATTAAAAAGCAAATTAAAAATTCAAAAATTTGCTCCCACACGATTGTTAGGAATTGTTCACTGATAATATAGACTTTTAAATAATGCAAATCCGATTAAACCCCGACCCCGAAAAGTACTTTTATAAAGAATTTTGTCATTTTAAGATGGTGGCTGATCTAATACTTCCGGGACAAATTTCATCATTTCAAATCTTTTATATCAACAATTCTAGCATGTTGCAAAAAGAATTTTCTAAATATCTATAAAATCTTTTTACAGGCATAAAGCGCCAGAACTGAAAGGGATATCAAAATTTTGAAAAGTAATTTTAGTTTACAATCAAAATAGCAATCAACCTGTAGGAAAAGATCAAAAGTCAAAATATGAATTTTTGCATGAAAAACTTTTGTTATATATAGTTAGAAAAAGCACAAAAAGTCCATTCAGAATCTGAAAACAATAACCATCTATTTTAATTAGGACTCATGCTAGAGCAGTCCAAAGTTGAAAATTGTGCTGTCTTTGGACAGCTATAAAACTGGAAGTAGAAATTGGAGATCAAATATAACAGTAGCAAGCATAGCCAAGGCCAATGACCTATAATTCTGTAAAGGTCAATGTGACCCAAGGTCAAGGTCAACAGATATGAGACTTCAAACTTCAAAAAAAATTCAAGCGGAAATTGCAAAAAGGCAAAAGCGAAATTCAAAAATCGGCTTCCAACATTTTTATCAAATTTTAAGCTTTCCTTTGAAACTGAATAACATTTTGACGTATTTCAAGAAAATGCAAATGGTGGCCAAAATATCAATTTTCATGTCTAGTTAATGCCTCTGATTTTGTAACTGATAACGATATCTACCTTTTAGTAAACGTTTTAGTTACATTCATTCATAAAACAGGAAGTAGGTCAACCAGAAGTTTGTACATCGACTTCGTGAAAACTGGAAATGATGCAAAGTTTTTGATTATGCCAATTTGTTTTCTGTTGTGATCTGTTTTCAAACCAAAAATCGAAAATTTTGTCAAAATTTGCAAAATTTGGCTCAAAAATGTGTGCTATGAATTTTCAAAATCGAAATTTTTTAACTGCAATCCTATTGGATATTCTTGCAAGATCCCAAAATTGAAAACCCGAGAAAATTCGCTCCAAAAATGCGCCTTTTGCAAACATGTTCTAATTTATATCCACCTAGTAATAGACCACAAATGTAGATGTTTCTGCAACTATTACAGATTCTTCAGATTAGGCAACACAAACTCATATTTTTTTGAAATTACGAAAACAAAGCAGTGCGTTTGATAACTTAACTCACCAGTCAAATATTTGAGCGTGACATCTGAACCCACCGTGGCTATCTCTTTGTCCAATAAACTACCAGATGTAGATGGAATAATATCTTGAACTACATTTCCTGTATGATCAGTTAAACACATCTCTATCATGCCTTCTTCCACTACCACCTCTTCTTCTTCTCTTTCTCTTTCTTCTTCTTCTTCATCATTTACAACCATATTCCCTGACTTGATAGTAATTTTATACAATTTTTAAGTTGTCAGTTTCACTGTAGAGCACAATGCTCACTCTTTGGCATTGCTAGTAGGCCTATACTTTGACTTGGTCTTAGAATGTCTTGATATCATTTAAATATTTGATTTCCGAGCAAGATCGTTGGAATATTGAAACTTGTGCATTTTATTTAAGTGAATACAAGGTTCAAAACAGTACTGGTAATGTTAGACTGACTTTGCTATGATCATTGTAAAAAGTTTTGCAAACATCAGTGAAATAAAACACACTGTCCTTCCAGAAAATGTGCCAAATTTCGATTATGTATACTATTATGTATAGACCGCTTGAAACCTCGTATATGCCATATTTGGTCATTTGGACTTTTTGATAGTGTTCGAAAGCTTGTAAAAGCACAGATCTTGTGATCAAAACCTCGTATTCTTAGCTTGATTGTAAATAACTCAAAAAGCACTAATTAAATAACACGTATATAAACAGTCAGATTTAAAACCTCGTAAAATATATTATTATACGAGGTTCAATGTTCCTTTTTCTGCAGATGAAAATGAAAACCTCGTACTGTATTATTATACGAGTTTTTGGTTCAATAGGCCGGAGTTCAAATTGTTATACAAGGTTTATATTTTCAAAGAATGAAAACCACGTATGAGGTTTATATTTTATGTTTTCAAAGAATGAAACGTAAAAAAAATAATAAAAAAAATTTTAACAAAATACGCGTACCGGTACAAATAGTTTTTTGGGTTTTTCTCAAAAAGTAATTTTGCGTCATATATAGTTATATGAGGTTTCAAGCGGTCACACACGAAATGAGAATATTGTCAAAGTTCTATCAAGAAATAGCATTATCGAAGAATCTGGTATTGAAACCTGGTATATGCCATATTTGGTCATTTTGACTTTTTGGTACCATTCGAAAGCTCGTAAAAGTCCTTGTATTCTTAGCTTGATTGTAACAAACTCAAAAAGGGCTAATTAAATAACACATATATAAACAGTCAGATTTAAAATGTTCAATGTTCCTTTTCTTTCTGGATGAAAATGAAAAGCCAGTATACTGTATTATCATGTTCAATAGGCCGGAGATCTCGAATTGTTATACAGGTTTATTTTTTCCAAGAATGAAAACCAAATGATTTATATTTCCCAAGAATGAACACCAACTATAGCGGTAAAAAATTAATAAAATAGATGGTTTTAACAAAATACGCGTACAAATAGTCTTTTGCGTTTTTCTCGATAAGTAATTCCGTCTTACATATCGTTAGAGGAAGTTTCAAGCGGTCACCCACGATATTTGTCATTCTGACTTCCCTCTCTACACCGGTAATTTGTTTTCAGTAGTAGTTAAAATGAATTTAAAAATATGACAGCTGTAGAAAATAATCATCCAGCCTAGATAATTTGAAATGTATACCATTTTCTGCAGTTTTTGCCATGCTTGCAACTGTTGTGTAGAAATATCTCCTTCGAGATTTTTGAAAAGATTTTCACTGCTTCTTTTGTCCGCCATGTTTATTTTTCGAAGGGAGATAAATGTGTAGTTTTGAATTTATCAGAACACAATTGATATATGATAGACCCCATAGGTTTCAAAAGGCCAGTTTGGTTTGATAAAAAAAAATCAATGCTGTCAACTAAGTATCCATGTGCCCCAGTTAGATAATTGGTTTTAGAGTTATTGACTCTATATTACCAGTACTGTAGTTGAAGATCAGAAAATGATGAAGGTGATGTAATTGATGACTCTATAATATGTTGATGACATGATGTTGATGACAGAAAGACTGTGGTTTCTAATGTTATGTCCTGCCTCAGATTCTGATACGAATATTCATTTTGTATGATTATGCAGTCAGTCAGTCAGTACTATTATTCCGATGTTCCGCCGCAGCCATTTCTATTTTGAGCATGCCGATCCTGACAAACACAACATATACGTGGCCAACATAAGGTGGATCTGTCCAGGTCTTCCGAGGTGGGTTGCAGTCCCTCAGTATGTAATCTGAATGCTGCCATTTCCCAGGCTGCCATTTCCCAGGCGAAAAGCTTGGCATCGGGTGGCAGAGACTGACAGTTCTTGGATGGCCAAAACAGGGCTGCAAGCCCATCAATCATGCTGACGGATTCGACTTCCTTCCAGTCTTAGGCATAGATCCTAGCTTCCCTTAATATCTCCAGGACTTGCTTTTTTTCCTCCACATCCACTGCTACCAGGATGATAGTAGTCGATTCAGCGAGGCTGGCCTGTGAAAAGTTATTCTGAAAAGTGTTCAGATCAACTTCCGGTATAACGTCCTCGTCTACAGTACTCCCAAATTCGGGCAAAATCTGCAAAACTTCAAAGTGTGGTTCTTCCTTTCTTCTAATGGGACTATCACTTCAGGGCTCTGGCTGTTTGGATCAGGGACAGCACTTGGCCTAGCTGCTCCTTTCTCCATTTCTTCCACCAAAACGTCCATTTTAGGGCTCTGGCTGTTTGGATCAGGGGCAGTACCTGGTTAAGCTCTTTCCAAAACAACATCACTGGTGGCTGTAGAGGTGGACGACTTCCTCACGGAGGTGAATGCCACGGAATACCCTCGTTTCACTTGGAGTAGGAAACGAGGCGAAATTCCCAGGAGTTCAATCATCCTCTTCTCCAAACCAGACTCCATAATAGCCAACAGCACCATTCTTGAAGGGCAGCAAAATCCAGCTGGTGGCGGTATGGTCATCTTTCGGAATAACGTAGCCATATGCCTCTTGGATCAGATGTTAGGTCGGCAGATACGGCGAGTAAACCACAAAGTATGCTCCTGGTCAGAGAAAGTAGCCTCAAAACCGTCCTGCTTTACTGCAATACCGTATACACTGATATCCGGCACAGACAGGGTCATAGGCTTAATCTTTCTTTGTTGGTAGATCGGAATAAATCGGCTTTCTCAAACCACCGACGATGACCGGGCTCTCTCCTGGTAGGATGGGGAAATGGAAGAGAACTCCCTACCAGTCTCCCAGTCCTGAGTTGTCCACTTTGTAACTGTAACAGCTTCTTGATTTGGTAACGGTACATCTTCCATTCATTTAGTAAAACAATCGCAAATAGTCAAAACAAACTTAATTGCCCTAAGCCGACTTTGGTAGTGGTCCAAAAATGACTATGTAATTACTCATTTGTGATTTCTTTTCCATTGCTGGTTTCCTAGCTGCACACTGTTTACAGCCTCTACAATAGGTGTGTACTGTTTCTTTGATTCCAGGCCAGTAAAACCCATTTTTGACTTTCTGTGGTTTTATTTACTCCAAGATGTCCCGACGATGGCAAGTCGTGACAGTATTTAAGAACAGCATCCCTCTTTATTTTAGGTACGGTGAGTTGTAACCGGGTTCAATCATCACCTTTTCCCTCCCAGTTCCTATAAAGTAGACCGCCCACTAACTGCAATCTGTCCCATTGCGACCACAGAGTTTTTAATTGCGAACTGCCATGTGCTACTTCTTCCCAGGGTGGTCTTTTTTCTATGTCCTTAGCTTTGAGAAGTGGGTATATGTCAGGATCTCGAAGCTGTTCCTGCTGAATATCATGTAGCTCCCAAAAGAGTACAATGCCTGTCTTTAAATTCGGGGCTCTGGCTCTGATGTCTGGTAACTGCATTAGCGATGTGAGTGGGAAGATCGTCTGTGGGATCAGTACACTCATCTATATTGACAATTTGAATATCTTCTAGGCGCTTACACGACTAACATGGATTGCGACTTAAAGCGTCTGCGTTACGATGTAAATGTCCAGGTTGATGAGATACTTGTAATGAGTAGTATGAGGCTAATCCCAGGAAACTCTTCAGATGTTGGAGTGCTCCAATTCTTTACAGCACTTATTTTGTCAGGGTCAGTTTCAATTCCTTTTTCCGAAACAACATGTCCAAGAAATTTAACGCTGTGGTGGAATAGGGTACATTTAGATGGTTTCAGCTTCAAGTTGGCATCACCCAGTCGCTGGAATACATGTTCTAATCGTAGCATGGTCTCTATAAACGAACCTCCAGGTACAATGATATCGTCCATGTACAGCAAACATTCTTCCCATTGTAGGCCTCTCAAGACATCTCGCATTAATCTCTCAAATGTTGATAGCCCGAATGGCATGACAATGAATTGGTACAGACCTTGGCTAGTTGAAAATGCCGTTTTCTCTTTGTCAGAGGGTTCCATTCCAATATGCCAAAAACCTGAAAACATATCAAGGCAACAGAACCAAGACATGTCGTGTAAATGTAATGAGTCGAGACATTCATCTATTCTCGGCAACGGGTAGGCATCTTTTATAGTGACATCATTGAGTTCCCAGTATTCTACGCAAAACAGATAGCAGGAATCTTTTTTCTTGACTAGTACTATATTAGAACTCCATGAACTACTGGACGGTTCGATGACCTGTCTGTTCAACATTTTTTCTCTTCCCTTTCAGATTGTCTCTTCCAAGGGGTAACCTCCTGCATGGCTGCCTGATTGGTGCTGCATTAGCTGTATTGATCCGAAGTAGAACTTTATCTGTTCTACCCAGATCGTCCAATGACTTACAGAAAACGTCCTGGTACTTGCGTAAGAGCGTAGTCAGCTGGACTTGCTGATCAGAATTTACCTGCTGGATACGTTGACTGTAGAGATCTTTCAAGTGATCATGAACTACAAGATTTGCTTCACTGTCTCCTTTACTAATGTATCGACAGCTTACAGTTCCCTTTGTTGGTTCGACGTAAACTGCTTCACAGATGGCTAATCTGGAGTTTGGGTACAGCGTTACTGGTTCGTCATGACTTGTACAGGCTTTGGGTTAGCATCCATGGATGTTCATTATACCCTGAGTGATCGCGAGTTTGTTTAGCCCAAAGTAGTGATGCCTCTAACAGTCCAATTTTACCGCAATTCTTCGTGAAGGGATAGATATTTTTATCATCTAGATAGACTGTGGTGGAATAGTAACAGCCTCTACAGAGTGAACGGCACACACCATTTCAGCTTCGCCGCCTATCCAAAATATTACGACTTTTCTGCCAGTGGAAAACTTCCTATAATCTATTTTGCTTACATACTTCAAAAGAAAATCTTGACCCACGATAGCAGCTGGGAACATATCACATACTAGGACAGGTATTTGATACGTTGCACCTTCTAATTGTATTTGCATGACAGCAATACTGTATGTCGGCAGACTGTTACCATTAACATCCTTGAGACTGAGCAGATTGTAATTCTGGCCTGAGTTTTTTTTTCAATTTTGAAAAGTAGCGTATTGAGATAATCGTGTCGGTAGATCCACTATCAATGAGGAACGATATTTGTATGCCATTGATCCATCCAGAAGTATAAAATCCATTGTCGAATTGGCCACTTGTTTCTCCACATATTCCCGTCCTTTCATAATTACATGTGTCTTTTTCTGTAGGCCTTTCAAACTCCGGCGTCTCATGGCCTATTGAGACGACGGTCTTGTGCTTCGATTTTCATTTGTCATAGACCAATCTGGACAATTCCTTATGATATGTCCTGGTTGGTTACACCCATAGCGTCCCCCATTGTATTGTTGTTGAGTTCAATTACATCCTTCAATGTTTTGTCAATGTTTACAGTTTGATTTTCCGTTGATGTGGTCTGTCCGACTACTAAACGTACAGATCACTTCTTATCGCACCCATCTCCAGGGATATATCTTCATATCTTTCTACTACATCTACTGCCTGTGCTACAATCGCACAATTACGATCTATACATCTGCATTTCATCCCTAAGGTAATACATTTATAAAACTGATTTAATGCGAGGGCTTCTTGGGCTATAGCAACTAGCGTAGGATACGCTCTTTTAGTCATTTGTCTTAGATCATCTCCTAATGCGGTTATTGACTTCTCAGATTGTCTCTTCCGTGCTTCTAGTCTCGATAACCATCTGGTTTGCCGTCGAGTGCTTCCAAATCTTTGCCCCAGTTGTTCCACTAGAGATACGTAGTCACCCCTTTCTTCCGTAGACAAATTTATGTAAAAACTTCGTGCTGGACCTCTCAATCTTACTGCCAAAGCTAAAACCTTCTCTTTCTTCATCCAGTTACCAAGTTCTGCACATAGTTCAAAGTGACTAATATATTCCTCCCAATCCCCATTTCCGTTAAATTCTTCGGGCTTAACAGGTAGGTCCATTCTTGGATATCTTCGTTTCTCCCTTGGTTCTTGATTAGTGGGTCTCTCCCCTTTCCCGTGGCCTTCTTCGACTCCGTCTTCTATTTCCATCTCTCCTTCCTCTAACGAGACATCTCCCTGTCCGACGATTTGGTTTCTAAAAATTATTTCATTGTCCGGTGACTGTGCCATTTTTCCAATTGGTTCGTCTTGTTATGTAGGCTAACTGGTTTAATATAGAAATATTCTTCCCTGGAACATATTTACAAATTCTTTATACATTATACATTACCACAATTCACAAAATTTGACGTAGTTCGTATCCTGTATTCCACTTATAGAACTGTGAAATCCCATTTCTGACACCACTTAACAGGTTGATCCCCAGGTCCAAGGCTTTTCTGGCGGACAATCTCAGTAGGAAGAATGCAGACAACGAGAGAGAGAGAGAGACAGGTAGGCCTATTACGTTTTCCTGACAAGTGGAATTTTCCTGACAAGCAAACTTTAAAGTTACAATTAAAATGAAATCAATTTATATTATGCCATTTAGGGCTTCCTAAGACTTTTAGAATGTACAATAGTTAATTTTTATGATAATTACCTCCGTGAATTAAAGTACCGAAATAATTATTAATTATTAATAATTAATTTAGTGTTTTAGCTCTTATGTCAGCGTAAAACCAGAGTGCACGAATCCTTACACAAAATGACTTTGCCTTTAATGAAAAAATTTATTTCCAGACTTCAGGCACCGCGATGGGCAAAAGATTTGCGCCGAGTTATGTAAATATCTTTATGGCTGAGTGGGAACTGGAAATATCTTCCATTTCCCCTTTTGAACCTTTCTTCTATGGAAGGTTTCTTGACGATATTTTTATTATTTGGACCGAGTCTTTAACAAATTTTTGGCAATATTTTGAAATTTTAAATAATCACCACCCTTCTGTAAAACTAACTGCGAATATTTCTGAACAAACTCTGAAAACTCTTTTCACCCAAAACATACTTTTACGGGAATAATCAAATCACAAATTTTGCGTTTTTTTAGAATTTGCACTCAAAAAGTAGATTTTGATGCAGCTTGTAGACTAGTTTTCAGTAAATTAAGAGAGAGAGGCTATTCCAAACGATTCTTGCGCAAAATTAAAATGACACTGTTTTGGACCTTTTGAAAATTAATGAACCCCCTCCTGCAATAAATAACTTTGGCGCAATACCATGTAGAGGTTCTCGGTGTCGCACCTGTGAACATATCCATACGTCTCATTATTTTCAAAATAAAAAAAACGGAAACATATTTGAAATTAAAGAACGTATCACGTGTACGGATAAAAATATCATTTACCTAATTTCGTGTAAATAATGTGACAAACAATACGTCGGCGAAACCCAGAACGCGTTGCGAACTCGATTTAGCGGCCATCGCTTTGATATAATTCATAGCAAAAATAGACCAATTTCGCATCATTTTAATTTACCTGACCATTCCATTGAAGACCTACTTATCAGGCCTATTGAATCAATCCCTGACTCTGATATTATCAAACCAAAAACCAAACGATTACAGAGAGAAAGCTACTGGATGGACCAACTCCAAACAGTGGCTCCAAATGGACTTAACATCCAGCATGATAATCAAATGATTCCATTTGTTGCCACCTTTAATCATACAGCTGCCAAAACCTCATCCATCGTCAAACAGTATTACAGTGAATTACAGAGCAGATTTCCGAATGTATATACCAAACGACTTGTAATTGCCTATAAGCGCAATAAAAACCTTAGTAATTTTCTGGTCCGTGGTAGACTCGATCCCATTGAATCCAATAATACTTGACCCCCCTCTCTATTTTCTAGCTCATTAAGTATAATATATTCTAATCCTTATATATAGATGTTTTTTCTTTTCAGAACCTATTCATACTCTTTTCTTTTAGAACTGGTAACAAGAAAACTTTCATATTATAGACTTTTGTTTATTGTAGATTACTCGTGGTTGTTTTTTTAACTTAATACTAACTATGCTAACTTCACCTTATCTTGTATTGAACATTTATCTCTTTATTTGTGACCTTGGCCAGTGTTTTACATAGAAGTTTTTAGGAACTTCTTCACTCTTAACACAAAACATGGTGCAAATCTTAGTTACAAAGAAGCAACGTTACTTCAGACTTAAATGTTATTTACAATATACCATGTAGATGAACCTTACTAATCATTAATAAAAACAATAATTCCCATTCCCCCATTTACAAATATCAACAACAAATCCATCCGCATATACGACGACAACAAAAATGGCTGCCGCCATGCCCATGAACAGCTCTAACTTGACGTTACGTTATTATAACTAAAATGCATAACATGACTTAACACATCTATTATAAGCCGAGATCTACCCATCCGTAAAAGGATGTGGCACAGGCGAGTCAAAATCAAGGTAGGAACAACGTTTTAAACAATGCAACAATCACATGCTTTCGACCTGTCAGTAGTCTAACGATCGTGAGTAAACAATAATAACTTATAGGCCTAAAAAAATAGCTATCGGCCCATGCTACATTTGTGTATTTCATGCACAGCTAAATTCTGAAACATTCTGTTTCAAGAATAAAGTAATATGTACTATGCATGACTTCGTATTTATACGACAAGCTCTACTACAGCAGAAATGTGCAAGTTAGATAGGGGCGGGTTATCAAAAGGCCCCATTATCCTACCTAATCTAATCTCTTTTTCCAATTTTGCCTTCATTTCAGTTTTGTGTTGTTCTGCAGATAATAAATTAGGACAATCAGATTTCAATCGTGGATCTGAATAATTATTGTAGTTTGAACCCGTGTGAAAACCCATATTTTAATTCTATTCCAGCCTTTGTATTAGGATATATAGCTCTAGATATTTGAGTAAATTTTTAGTTTTGATGTGGGAAACGCCCAGGTCCAATATATCGCTGATTAGAGTATCTGTAGTTATTATTTGACCCGTTTGGTCCTGAATGTGCTTGGTTCCTGTGTTGAGGATAATTTTGTTTGTTGTTAGGGGATGAATATCCGAAATTGTTATTACAATATATTTTTGGGTGACCAGAATTACATAAATAGAATGCAAGTAGCCTTTGTGTATGTTGACAGTATATAAAACAGGATCCTTTATTATTACATTCAAAACATTTTCTAGTAATAGAAAAGCCTGAATGAGATCTGTTTCCAGTTTGAAATTTTGCGTGATTGTTAGACACATATATTAGCCACAGCTCATAATCAACATTACCTCAAGAGCTAGAGGGTCAGCAGCTTTTCTTAATCTAAATTGTTCGTCATAGGATTTCCACCCCATACCCTTGGATCTAGAAGCTCCTAAACGCACAGATCTCGTATATTTTAAAAGATCTTGTGATTTGCAATGATGTGCAGAAATGTATATACGTGTACTCCTTAAAATTATGAATGCGTCTGTCCATCTTTCAACATCTAATATTCTTTAAAAAAAATTGCTCTCCAGTTTGGCTTATGGAAAGGAGTCTTTCTGGTTCCTTTGTTGTGGTTCTAAGCATAAGAGCAAGATCCACATATCTTTTGCCTTGTTGCAAGAGATATATTGCATCCGAGAATACTATGCGTACTCTCAACGTGTGTTTGACAGTACTAATAACACTCCCACTATTTTGCTGATTGTCATCATCAGAAATTAAAGGAATATGCCCACTAACCAAGCAATCAATAGTTTCAGGACTCTCAAAATTGGAAGCATTACACACATTACCTGGAGGTCCTAAAATAGGTCTTTCAATGCTGGAGGTGGGGCTATTACTATTTCCATTATCAGATCTTGCAGTTGGCCTGCTAGCAGTACTTGGGACTTCTTTGGCACCATTATCATCTACGAAATTTCCTTGTCTTGGTCTAGCATAAGGACTTGTACTACGAGCAGACGATCTGGATCTGGTATTAGTCGTATTCTCCGTGCATAGCAAAACAGAAAAATAAATGAATATTTTATAAATAGTCCTAGATCTTTGTCAAAAATGAAAGCCACACAGTTATAGCCCATCAAAATAGACTGTTGCAGTGGAATTAATTTAAATAAAATCTTTACCAATGTAATATTTTATCACTTTTGCGAATTGAAAAATCAAGTATTTATCAAAGATTGTAACCTACTAGTCCTGTCAAGGCTTATATGCATAGGCAGATTATTAAGAATAGGCCTAAGTTTAAGCCCCTAGGCTATTGTTATTCTGTAAAACAGCATGGCTTGCTAACTAGTCCTATTAAACTGATAAAATCTATTGAATAGACAATATACATATATTGATGAGATCTCAGTCAATAAGTTCGTATTTGGTAACAATCGGATGCCGGTACTGGAGTCATTGCCATTGACTTAGTAAAAACTAGTCAAATTTGGCTTTTAGGCATGATATAGGGGGCCTAGTCTGAAATATCTGCCTCTATTCCAGCCTCGGGTGGATATTTTGAGTCAGAAGAAAAAGGCCCTGTTAAATAGAAATTTCGACACCTCAAAAGATGCGTTTTCTCTAATACGATTGTAAATTAGTGTTGGGCATCACAGTAACTTTCGTTTTGTAAGTATCACGTGACTCTGTGGCCTGTGAACATTTAGCTGCGCACGCAGTTTTAAATGGCCGATTCAAGATCAGTTTCGCCAAAAAAAAAATTGATGGAACCGGAGACATGATATATAAATGGTGTAGGGAGAAAATGATGGTCTGAATGAACTACAAAAATATCCATCTTTCCAAATATACCTGGGTTTTGCAGGTATCCGAATAGGTTTTAAGCCCCAGCACCTGTGGAGATGCGGAATGTCCCCGTTTAACAGTGCTTATTATTTCTGTCTCTACACCTGACATCTGCCCAAATAGCTACTAGAGGCTGGAATAGAGAAAGATGTTTCGGTCTAGGAACGATAGAGACTACAGTTTCTATCTGGTCTTGAAGAAACTTGGTATGCGTGTATATATATTGATGAGATCTCAGTCATTTTCGATCGAAATTTGTAATAGTTGAATGAACGGTTTCAGAGTTATTGCTCTGACTGACAGAAAGCTTGTAGGCTACAGTTATTATCTGATCTTGATGAAACTTGGTTTGCGTGAATATGTTGATGAGATCTGTCAAGTTTGAAATTGGTAAAAATCAGATGAACGGCATCAGAGTTTTGTCCTTGATTTGGTAAAAAAAAAGTCAAGTTTGGCTTGCAGGCAACAACGACAACATGTTTATATCCGATCTTTATGAAACTTGGTATGCAAGTATATATTGATGAAATCTCGGTCAAGTTCGAAATTGGTAATGATCGAATGAACAATTTCAGAGTTACTGCCCTATTGTGATCGTCGACATTGTTCATGTTTGAATTTAATGAGAATTTGATGATCTGTTTTTGACTAACTTGACTTATAAATATTTTAAAGATAATATTAAAATCCATTATTAAGCCACTAAAGATCTTGTTATCATTTCTGACAGCGAGCGTATGTTTCTTTGCCTGGAAAGCTATCTTTACACTGTTAAAGAAGACCAATCAAAATTCACATCATTCAGCCGAAATAGGACTAGGCCTACCCTAAAACAACATTATTTGATTAAACGTAATATCTCATCTCCATAATGAAACTTTAAAAACAATCTGATTGATTAATAGGCTATATTCATATAATTATAATTTATGAAGCTAAAAATCTTTCATATCTGGTAAGTAGATAAAACCCCATTTCATTTCATTTCATTTTTCATATCTGGTAAATAACCTTTAGACAAAGGCAAAATTAGGCCTATTATGTGTTTTGATTATCTGATATGACTTCGACCTTCGACACATATTTGACAATGATATCTAGTTGCAACCGGTTTAAAACAACTTAACAATTAACTGAGAGTATGCTCGTTATCTCGTAAAGTGCGCTCATACCTACAAATTTGACCGACACTGCTGTCAACTGGTCACGGATTCCGACCGCTTATACGTCAACGACAATATCCAATTGTTGCTAAAACAAATATATGAGGAAATGATATTATCCATTGACTGATCAAAATCTTCTTGATGACGCCCGTTTCCACCTATTGCCGAATTAAAGCAGCCAACACCAGCTACACCCGGATTCTACCAGTGGTAACTTCGATCTGCCTTGTTCAGAGATTTTATTCTGAACAAAGTTCAATGTTAGTTGACAGTTATCAGTTTTTTTCACTTGCGACTAAACCAGAGTCACTGAGCTTTATCACAATAGGCCTACGTCCTCGGACTTAAACCCTTGTCAAAACTTATATGGATGGCCTTGTAAGAAGTAAAATATCCTGGCGTTAAGATCGTTACGAGAATACGCGGCCTTAAACGCTTTGAATCTAAACCGTTATGATACCAGGTAAGCGCACTAATGAGTAGTTTCAGAATTCTTTTTTTTTTTTCATTCTTTAAGATGCAGTGTACCAACAAATGGGATCGTCATTCCCGCATATGTTTATTTTATATTACATGCGAAACAGATGTAAGGTTTTACATTTTAAAGATTGATAAAGACAGCTGAATTTGAATAATTATGTTCAACTGGAAAATCCAATGTTTACACGACTATGTCCCTTTAACCCCCTCTTTAAATCGGTGAACTTATTTGGAACTGTATAATTATGATAGACTAGTGCACTAGAGTAAGAATACTTGGTGCATATCAGAAGGTAGGTACATATAGGCCTACTCGTAGTCGTAGTCGTGTAAACAAGTTACAAGCTGGGCGAGCTCATTAGCATGCAGCAATTTGCATGACTTTCTAGAATCTTCCATAGTTTTATTGCTGCGCAAATGACATAGGTTCTTCGCTAATGACGAACAGTTATAGTTACATATATTGATCAGAATAGCTTTCGTTCGTTAGAGATGGTGCGTAAAGATTGTTTTCATTATTTTTTTTGTGTCAAATTAAGCAAACTGTTTGATTAATTGGTGTTTCTAATGAATTATCATATCATTAAGTGGTTATTGCATATAATTTAGAGTTTTAGCCAATCATAAATGTCCATGTATATACAGTCATGATAAACAGAAAAAGTATTAGCATTTTAATTTAAATAAGGGATTGGAAAGATGTTTTCTAAACTTTTGATGTGTATCAGAAACATTGCAGAACATCCGATGTCTGACTAAAAATTGGAATGGTGCAAATTGATGCTATCACTGTTCCCAATACACATAAACAATTAAAAAAAACCTCTTTACAATCCCTTTAATGCCTTCTAGTTTTCTGCTATTTTCATTGCATTATAGCCCTTTACATTGAAATTGTACATTAGCAATGGGTTGTACAGGTGAATATATTTAATTATAAGAGAAAATACCTGGTCAAGATAAGTAGGTAATTGAACTGTTCGGGAGGTAGGGTATATTTTACCACAGAAAACAAATATAACACAAGATCGACACCACAATTCCACATTTACTTGTAACCATTGCTTGTAGTTATTCAGTGCTGAATGGTAATAAGAATTGTCACCCGCAAGGCGATTTGTAACCGTGGGTTAGATTTCAAGTTATGAAAAATTCTGATGCTAGGTCAAGTTCATCCGAACGACTATTGGTGTCGACTTTCAATCAAACGATATTTTCATTATTTGGACAGAATCATTTTGGGAGTATTTTGAAATTTTAAATAATCACCATCCTTCTATAAAACTTACAGCAATTATCTCAAATTTCTTGGATACCACTGTATCTGTATTCAAAGGACCAAGTTTCACTCTAATGAAAGAAACTCGATATTAAAGTATATTTCAAAGAACTTTGTTTACATGTCGACGGGCGACGGATGTTTACATGGTGGCGACTGGCCGACGAGTCTTCAAGAAAAAATTGAAGAAGTGATATACACCAACTTTTATTCCAAAATTAATTTCCACACCTTTTCTGGCGTAATTAAATTGCAAATTCTTATACCTTTCGTTGCCATCTACAATTCTACAGCTAAAATATCTCTGTGATATTCAAACGCTTTTATAAAGGACTTCAGGACGAATTCCCTCATCCACAGGAGCCAGTAGGGCCTATCGCACTGTTTAAAAATAATACATTTTTTGTGACTGCTTACAAAAGGAATAAAAACCTGAGAAATGTTCTTGTCCTTGGTAGATTAGACCCCCTTTCATTAAATACCTGAAGCAATCGCTTTGTATTTTTGAATTATCTGTTTATCTTGTAAATCTCTCCTGAAGTAATTTCTTATCATATTGATGTATTCCAAAGTCTCTTGTGACCTATTGGCCAGTGCTTCGATAAGAGAGTGTCTTTTATAAAACCTTATACTACCTTCCAACTTTGTAGTTTGTGCCAAATTTGTAGCTATCTTGCTACAAGAGGGACAACCTTATAAGTTCTATATTATTTAATATTCAACCAATCAATATATCTTGTTCAATAGCCTATATGAGGGCAGCAAAGACATTCGTTGTAAAAAAAAACTTCAGTATTGCATAAATTGTAACAACCTTTTATACGAATGGGTAACAATTATATATAGGACAAGATTTAAAGAAGAATCTCGATAGATTATGTATGGCAAACGTAGCTACCTGAAGAAGAAACACGAAACAAAAATTAAATTGAGATAGATTATATGCTTCTCAGAACGGAAGATGGGGTTTTAGTTATGTAAAATATTATGCATGTAGAGAACAGTTCTGATTTTGACTCACAGTTCGCAATTCCCTTGCTTTTTATCTAACCTTTCTTTTCACTAGTTTGATTTTCTGTATGCGATTTATATTTGAAAAAATACTTATCATTGAAAGTGCGAACAAACCGAAGTTGGCTTTTATTCTGGCAAAAACCATACCCTTTATTGCTGAAATGCTTTACTAATTACAAACAGTCTACTATGAAAGTTGATAAAGTAATAAAATGACTATTCAATGTTCCTTTAAATACATATATCCAAGAAAAAATGGCTTGTATTCTATTATGATTCTTGACTGTACGAAAACACAACGTGAAGAAAAGTTTTTTTTAATAAAATGATCAAACTAAATCTGAACTTTTTCAACCTATATATTGATATAATTTTTTTATTTTCCAGATCATCATGGATATAATCTCACTTCCTGTGATTGACCTTAAGCAAGCATCGGATCCAGCATACAGAGTCAGCATAGCAAACAAATTGTTCCATGCATTAGAGACTATTGGTTTTCTGTACATTGATAATGTTCCTGGTTACGACGAAGAAGAACTGATTAAATGGTGCCAATGGTTCTTTGCGCTACCCAATGAGACCAAATATAAGCTGCATCGACGATTCTGGAATCCTGACAATAAAAACATCTACCGCGGTTCCTTCCCTGTTCAAGATGCTGGTACTTCTGTTAAAGAAGGGTTTGAAATAGGGTTAAATTCCAAGACTAAATCTGAAAAGAATGTAATGTTCTCTGAATACAATGTTTGGCCAACTGATGCCTCCGGTCACGAAGAGTTCAAGGCATATATGGTTTCATATTTCGATGCATTGTTTAATGCTGGGCTAGAAATTTGTCGTTTGGTGTGCCTAGGTTGTGGACTAGAAGAAAATTGGTTAGATTCCACGTTTATACCAGATACATTATCAACTCTTAGACTTCTTCATTATCCCCAAAATCATGATTCAAATAATCATGATGGTGACGTAAGGTTGTGTTGCTCGGAGCATTCCGATTCTGGATTCATTACTTTGCTGTCTACTTTGGGATTTCCAGGACTGCAACTGAAATTAGGATCTGGTCAATGGGTTGATGTTCCAAAAAGACCGAATTCCTTGGTGATGAACATAGGAGACATGTTGTCTATTATGACCGGAAATTGTCTGAAAGCAACTCAACATAGAGTTATCGATCCTGGAGTAGACAGATATTCCGTACCTTTCTTCTTTGAACCATCATACGAAGCTGAGATCGGTTATACTTTTCTTGGTTTCCCGAGCCAGACAATAGAAAAGAAGCAGTATGGAGACTGGTTACAAGGAAAGATTTTAGAATTCCAAGAGTACCGATATCTCGGACAAAAAAAAAACTGTACAGTTTAGGCCTACCTGGGAATGTGTTCTAGGCTAGAATGTAAATTCAGATATTTAAGTATGAATGTAGTGTTATCAATCTCCCAGTGTTTACTAAAGTCAGTGTTACCATTGTTTATCTTGAAAGAAGATTCAAACAACCTTTTAAGCAATGTTTTGATTCCAAGTTACACAACCTACCTGATTACAAAATCGCAGACCTGTTGCCTGCTGTCAGGAATATCGAAAAAAGATAGCTTGCAAGGCAAGGTAACATACCCCCACTGACAGCTGGCAGAAAAGATAAAACAGTCTTTAGTGACTAAAGTACGTATTTTCTCATATTGAAGAGATTTTATTAGTTTGAATTCAATTATATATATATATGCCAGTTATTTATGCTGAGTAATTCCACACAATTTTTTTAATTCAATATCAATAACCCAAATACAACAAATAATTAAATCACACAACTCTAATCAAGGGAAAAAAGTAATTTTGATGCGTTTTTCCTAAGTCAAGGGCAATAACTCAAATACCGTTCATCGAAAAATCATCAAGTTCAAAAATGTCCACGATCTCATCAATATAAATGATCACATCAAATTTCATTAAAATCAGTTCAAAGCTGTATTCTCCATTGTGTTCACAAACAAAATTTGACGCGTTTTTCCTAAGTCAAAGGCACTAACTCAAAAACCGTTCATTGAAAGACCGTCAAATTCAATATAAATGATCATACCAAATTTCATTAAAATCTGATGAAATCTGTAGTCTCTATTGTGTTCACAAACAAATTTTGACGCGTTTTTCATAAGTCAAGGGCAATAACTAAAAAACAGTCATCAAAAATGCGTCAAGTTAGAACTTGTGCGAGATCTTATCATAAATCCGTGCTAAAAATTGAACGCATTTTCAAGAACAAGGGCAATAACTCATACTAAATATTTTTCAATTTCTCTAATATTTGATAGGGTTTATCTTTAGGTGATTACTAACACTCACACCAAGTTCCGTCAAAATCCATCAAGAATTGTCCCTTCTAGAGTGTTAATGATAAAAATTGAATGCGTTTTCAAGAACAAGAACTCATTCTAAATATTTTTCGATTTTTCTGATTTTCGATAGGGTTTATCCTTGGGTCATCCATCGAGAATTATGCCTTCTCGAGTGTTTACAACCTAAAATTGAACGTGTTTTCAAGAACAAGGGCAATAACTCGTACTAATTATTTTTCGGTTTTTCTGATTTTAAATAGGGTTCATCCCTGGGTGATAACAAACACTCACACAAAGTTTCATCAAAATCCATCAAGAATTGCGCCTTCTAGAGTGTTTACGAGCGTTTCAAGAACAAGGGCAATAACTCGTACTAAATATATTTCGTGTTTCTGATTTTCAATAGGGTTCATACTTGGGTGATTACAAACAACCATACCAAATTTAGTCGAAACCAGACAAGAATTGTGCCTTGTAGAGTGTTTACGAGCTATTGTTACCCCGATTAATGTACTGGACATGTCCATTTTAAAAGTGTTAAGTAGCCTATGCAAATCAATCATTCAACGCTTTTCAGGAAGGGTTTGCAATTGTGATTTGACCAGTGGCGTACGCAGGATTTATTCAAAGGGGGTCGGACCGAAGGTGCGAATTCGATTGCAGAATATAGCGGCATGAGAACGTTTCAGTTGAGCTGGTGACACCGTAACTTTATAGCTCTAGAAATATTATAGAAAGAAAGGCACCTTCTTGCATGTTACTGAATTTTCCAGTCATCCAGCGGGTGCCCACGACCTAGGAGAAAATTAATTTTGAATTGCAAACTTCAATTTTCACCTAGCTGATCTATAGGGCGACCGAGACCGTTCAATCAATCAAATGTAATGTCAAAACAAGTCCTCTCAGTGGCGGTCCGCCATTTGTACTGATCACATGATATGATCGACAAAAATATGCGCACGTTAAAATTCGCTAGGTGTGCCCCTTCGTAACGGCGCTTCTGTGAGTGGAGATGGGTTCCAAAACGAACGAATGGTCTTCCTGTCTCTCAACCATAAATTGTTTGAATAGTGCGACACCTTTTGATGTTCTCGGATGCCAAATTGTGCCTATTTTACGTCCATTACAAACATTCTACTCAATCAAGCTTCACTATTTGTGGGGACACAGGATATCATGTTCCCCCCCCGTGATCTGCGCCCATTTTACGCCTAATATAATCCGGAGCACAACATATGAAATTAATAAATCTTTTATAGAATTGAGAATTAAGCTTTAAGTGGATAATCTTATCGATCAGTTCTCTCTATTTCTGGAATACTTTTACAAATTACCACCCAGGATACGATTGTCCAGACGTCTATCTAAACTATTGAAAAGTAACAAAGGGTCTTGTTGATCCGGATTAAATAAGAAAAGTTACAAGGCCCAAAGATTGGAATTGATTAAAATGTGACCGCGAGATGGCGCTATTGTTCAGAAGTCACGTTTGACAAAGGGAGTTCGTGTGCTCGGCCAAAGATCAAATATTGTCGGACATTTGTGTTAATTAATCAGCAGAATGTTGCTATCTCGCTAATATGTATTATATCTGAAGAATATTCCAGAAGGACATATTCCTTAATGGTTTCTCCTACTCTACCAATCCAGGCCCGTAACCAGCTCAATGTTCCAAGGGGGCGGCCGAATTTGTAGTGCAAATAGCGACCGGGCCTATGGTGCTAGAAATTTAAGGGAAATTGTGGGCCTATAAGTCTGCGTCTCCAATAATTCATAATTTCCGTTTATTGGCTATAGGGTTTAATAATTTAATAAATTCTATTAGTCTATATGCTAGAGGGACATGATAATATAATGACAATACCATGTTCTAATTAGTCTGTCTAATATGACAATTGTATCACTTTAGTCGAGTGACAGAAGTCATTATTTTCAGAAACTCTCACAGTCTGAACATTGAATCGAATGGCTTCTTTTTATTTCTACTGCGCACTGCGCAAAATAGTGGACAAGATTATTCTTGCCCGATGTGAATCTCAGGAACTTTATTCATTTGAAAAGATAAACCAAGTACGCTATTAACGACCCGAACCACAAAACGAAATCCTAACAATACTGGCAAAACATTGATAGGAACATAAGTGAGACAGTATTTCATAATTCAAGTAATTTATAGGTAGTATCAGGTGTAAGAAGAGTAAGCATGCCCTGCCTGGCACCACACCCTTCATAGCTACTCAAAAAAACATTTAAAAATAGGAACATGCTAACCAGAGCCATATATTGCCTCTAATGCAATAAAATAGCGACAAGTTCAAGGGGCGTTACTGATAAAAATATATCTTTAATTTCAATAGTTAGGGGAGGGAACTGATCACAATAATTGTTGTTTTATGATGATAAATAATGTTGCTTACACCCGCATCCATGAGAAGCATTTAATATATGAATGTTAACTGTACCAATTAAATGCATGTTGATTAGAGAAAAGACATTGGATGAAAAGGAAGTCTGGACAAATGAGGTCGAAAATTCGTATAAATATCACCATGCAGATGTGTTCCGATTCCAGAGAGTAGTCTATACCCTTTTCAACAAAATTCCCGATTTCACCAATTTTTTTTATCTTGTAGATCCGATTTTACCAACAAACATGAAAAACGCTATGCTGTGAGTGGTGGAGGGAATTTTATTAGGGAATCGACCTTTTATACGTTTTTCTGATATCCAATTTCCCAAGGATTTACGCATAATGTATAGCACAAGAGGTAGCCCTTATTTCACACAATCTGTATCAGGATATAAAGGTAAATGGGCAAAAATATAATATTCAGAAGCTGACTAAGGTACCTTGAAACAGTCAGCAGTTTTCAAGATTCCCCTTGATACATCCTTTCGAAAACAAAACAATTCCAGGTCACAAGTTGACCATTATTGTTCTTTCTCTCTTTATTCTTTTCCAGGGGCGTGTGGATTTTGTAAGAGAGTTTGCATTCTCTAACTAAGGTAATTGGTTATTAGTCTACAGGAGTGGACATGTACTTCAACTGGACATTTGAATGGACAAGTGGACACTCGAACATGGGAAAAGAGTGTCATTTAATATCGTAATGAGCAATTTACAAAAATAAATTAGTACTTTGTGATAAACAATTATTTAGAATGTTCTTGTCAGACAGTTGAATCTTCCAGCTTTTGACCTGTGTTTATTTTCGGTCGAAAATATTGTTACTGATTTAACGAATTCATAGTTGTATCAACAACACGCACAAAATCCAGCCTATCGTCTTTATGACAGCGTGTCCATATCTTTGATAATGTATCTGGTATAAACGTGGAATCTAACCAATTTTCCTCTAGTCCACACCAAAAGACAAATTTCTAGCCCAGCATTAAACAATGCATCGAAATATGAAACCATAGATGCCTTGAACTCTTCGTGACCGGAGGCATCAGTTGGCCAAACATTGTATTCAGAGAACATTACATTCTTTTCAGATTTAGTCTTGGAATTTAACCCTATTTCAAACCCTTCTTTAACAGAAGTACCAGCATCTTGAACAGGGAAGGAACCGCGGTATAGATGTTTTTATTGTCAGGATTCCAGAATCGTCGATGCAGCTTATATTTGGTCTCATTGGGTAGTGCAAAGAACCATTGGCACCATTTAAACAGTCCTTCTTCATCGTAACCAGGAACATTATATATATATATATCAAAGGTATGGACAAGCTGTCACAACAATGAATTCGTTGAATCAGTAATATTTAAACAGTAATATATAAACAGTAAAAATATATATATTTGGCCAACATTGATTCTGGTGATGATAAATTAATTTTCTACGGTGCTAACAAGACAATGAGAGAGTGAAAATGGCGACTATTCGGATATTAAGAATCTGTAATAATGGTCTTATAAGATCATTAGTGGTCACCAAGTGCCTCTTATGTAAAAAAAAAAGTTCCGTTCATGTGTTTCTTCATTTTGTAGAGGCTAGGAAATCGTAGAATCAAAACAATAGCCTTCAGAGAGTCAAGAGCTTATTAACGGTCTCATTTTGCTTTTGACAGGTTCTAGCTCTTGAAAGTGGTGTGGTTCTCGATTCGTTTCTATAGTTTCAGTGACTCTATAAAGTTCTTTGTTTTTTCCCATAACAATTTTAACTTGTAGTGGCTTTTTAAAGTTCTTGATTCGTTATCCATGACAGTTATACCAGAAGAGACTTCATAAAGTTCTTGATTCGTTATCCATGACATTTTTACTAGTAGTGAATTTATAATGTTCTTGATTCGTTATCCATGACAATTATACCAGTAGTGACTTTATAATGTTCGTGATTCGTTATCCATAACATTTTTACTAGTAGTGACTTTATAAAGTTCTTGATTCGTTATCCATGACAGTTATACCAGTAGTGACTTTATAATGTTCTTGATTCGTTATCCATGACAGTTATATCAGTAGTGACTTTCTAAAGTTCTTGATTCGTTATCCATGACTTTTTGACTAGTAGTGACTTCATAAAGTTCTTGATTCGTTATCCATGACAGTTATAACAGTAGTGACTTCATAAAGTTCTCGATTCGCTATCCATGACAGTTATAACAGTGATTTGTTAACCATGACGGTTCTACTTGTAGTGACATTATAAAGTACTTGATTCGCTTTCCATGACATAGCGAGCAATTAACTATGGCCTTAAACGTTCTCGATATCTTATCGGTATATTACGGCTGAGGTACGGGTAGGGCCAGATTTATCGGGATATATTTCTTATAAAATTCTTAGTTCGTTTACCTATAACGAATCTATGTAGGTGTAGTGACTCTATAAAGTTCGCGATCGTTATCCATAACGATCATGACAGTTTTAGCTGTAATGACCCTCTTGAAAGTTCTTCATTAGTTGTCAACGACGATGGTTGGTGTAGTGATCTTTTCTTTTAGTGAAGATCTTGATTTGTTTTGGTAATTTATATTGTATATATTTTTTATCGCCAGTTTTCTAATCTAGCTTACAACATCTTGCTTTGTATTTCAATGGATTGTCATATCACGCTTGTTCTTGAAACTTGTAGGCATAGAATTCTAGATTCCTTACTGTGATATCTGAACTGTAAAATAGTAACTCCGTACACCAATTACTGAAAAAACGTTTGGGTTAATTGGTTATAACATTCAGCATATCTTTATAATGATAAATACCCTGTCATGTGCAACAATTTGTCAGAACGCGTCACAATATGTTATAACCTGTCACAATTTAAACGATGTTCCTTGATAACGATAACTGGTCACATCCGTCAAGTTACCACGTGTAACCTTTTTACCATCAAATTATTTTTGTCTTCAGCAATCACACAAAGGTTAACAGGCGAAGATTGGGATTTGAACAATTGATCGTCATGATTCTGCAAAGTCTGGAAACAAGCCTTACTTCAGCGTAGTACAACTGGCAAAAATGATGTATTGTCTTAATAAAGACTTGGATGAAGAAGTCCCAACATTTAGAAATATGGCATTGTCATTAGCTGAAAGAAAAATATCTATTCCATGTAATTTGCGCAAGTGCATGATCCGGTTTTCCTTGTAATGGGTATCGATGAAACCCTCCTGAAATAACATTTAAGATTGAAATGGAGTGGATTTTTAATTGTGTAACTTTATAGTCTTACGAAGTGATAGAAAATCAGTCATTTTTTCCAATTAAAGGCAAATTAAAATGCCAATATCTGAGACATATCTAGAAATAAAACTGAAACAAAGGATTGACCCCAGTGATGGATGTCAGCCCTGTTGGAAGTGGTGTAAATTTGTTATTGAAAAATTGTTAAGTGGCCACACACATGATAAAAGTTTGATGTCCCAGTAGTCATTACCAGGCATATTATTCAGTCATTACCCCATTCAAGGGGGGTAATTATGTCATGATTATTGTCAATGACTGGCGCGCGACACAGGGCACCGCCTTTAAATTCATTGGTAATAGGTGACATAAAATGAATGGTTAAAACCACGCCTCCTCTGCATTGAATTGAAGGATGGATTAGATATAGTCATTTAAATCGACGTAACGTATTTCATTTGATTTAACTCTTTGATTAAAACTGCGTTTATTCTCAATTATAATTTGTTGTCGACGGTATGATTGTCGTCAACCAACCCAACTTACAACCCACATACGAAATGAGAGGGCAATTTTAATTGTATCCATTCGTTTCGATAAAGGATGAAAAGATAAAAGATGCATATTTATTTATATTTAAATATTCACAATGAATGAATTACTGCATTAGAGCTAGTACGTTAGATTCTCTAAACTGAACGTCGAGATTAGTGGAATAGCAGAATTTTCTCTGACAGTAATTTTGTTGGTGATCAGACTAACGGTCACTTAGGTCTTTCTCTATGTGGAATTAATTACCAGATCAACAACGAACCAATTTTATGTCTTGTGCAATCGATTCACAACTATTTGTTACTATTAGTTATTGGTCAAGGTATAACTACATTCGAACAGCTCTGGAACGGGCTAATAAAGATGCGGTATGAATTCGTCAGGAAGTATATAGCCTATTGCGGGCTTTTGAATGTGCATAACCTGTAACAAACTGAATTATTGCCCCACCATTATAATTAGACACATCGGCCAAAAATACAAGACAAATATTAAGATTTTCCCCAGACCAGCTGCATCCATCTTCTTTTTTTCTATTTCCAAATTTCATGGAATCCTGTGACGTACAGGTCCTCAGTTTATAGTTCTATCCGGACGACTAGACACTGCGACCAAAGTAAGATATAAGAAATGAATGGAATAACTTGTGTATATTTGTTGTAGAAAAGATGTAAAACAGTAATAATAAACCTGTAGCTTTAATTCTCGTGTGTATTAGTAATCATAATATTGTAAATTATTCTACAGTATGTGGAATTCAGACGAATGGTAGACTCATAATTGAGTAAAGAAACTCAGAAAGGTGTAGAAAACTTTCTTGCGTCCTAAATAGCAGATCCATTACTGCTGACAAAATATAGCAGCTTTTTAGTTGTTAAGATTTTTTGTCATGGATTCTGAGGGTTTTTTTCCAGGCTTCGAATTTGTCACTTTTAATTGTTATCTGTTATTTCAATTTCAACATTGGTTCCAGATAATGACATCATTATCTTAAACATTATTAAAGCTAAATGGTTTTTGGCATAATACAATATGTTGACATAAGTACAGGACCTCGTATGTAATACCAAAGCAGGAATATTTTCAGGATAGCAACGTCAATTCACCAACGACGTTGTTTGATTTCCATCTACCAAGAGAATTTGATGTTTAACTCATATAATTATCACCCAGCCGAGAGCTTTCCTGTAAGAAAATCAACAAAACAATTGATATCCATTATGAATTATTTAACATTCTGATATATTTATCAAAATTAAAGATAACCAATCAATCATTTCTTACTGCACGCGCTGGTCAGTCGAAAACTGACCAACTGACCACAAGAAATACTATCTGAATAGTTTCCCTGGAGCGTTTTCCCTCAGTTATTTTAAACCAATGAAAGAATGTAGATGTTGACGGGAGGTAAAGGCAAGTTGTATGAAGTTAACTTGAAGTCGTTATAGGTAAACATTAGAGCCCAACTAGCTCAAGTGTATGATATCTTGAAAAGTTATACCGGTGAAAGATACTAACTTTATATACATGTACTATACATAGGTCCTGTACCTTTAATTTCCCGACTCTTATTATATATACGTCGTCGCTACAGCTTTTAAACAGTCTTGTTTTCACTCGAAATATCAGTTCAAATTCTTTCGTTGTGTTAGACTAGTGTTAAAATGTTCAAATCCACTATGAAAACTCGGCGAGGATCAAAGCCATCGAGACCAAAGCGATAAGTGGAGGAAATTAGAACACAAAGAAAATTGTAACAAAAGGATGGAATTTTAATCAGTTTTGGTTTTTAAGAAATTAAATTGGTCGACTTGGGACCTGAACATTATGAAGTGGTCATCTTGGACAGTTGGACATGTTAATCCTAAATACGTGTTATGCTCTTGAAAATATTTGATAAAACTTATTGAATTTAAACTTCCAAGGACCATTGGAGAATTAACAGATGTTTATAAATTTATTACCGAAAGATTAAGAAGATTATATTGATTTCCAGGTGTTCATTATATTGGGATATTTGTGTTTGAAATTGACCTGGATGCATGGAAACGTTGTATAGTGAATAGTGATCACTGAGTAAAAAAATACGGATTATCACGAACCATTGTGTTTCTATTATTGATTTAAGAATTATAAAAATCGCAGTTAAATATT
Source organism: Lottia gigantea (assembly GCF_000327385.1). Lineage (NCBI taxonomy): Eukaryota > Metazoa > Mollusca > Gastropoda > Lottiidae > Lottia > Lottia gigantea. Next base: position 4,341,694 of record NW_008706746.1, read on the forward strand.
ATGCTTTGGATTAAGTAACTTTTAGAAAACGCCTAATGATAATAAGTGTTTTTAACTAATGGTTACTGATATAGGCTTTTCTGAGAAAATTCGAGTATAAAATCAATTTGATAAGTGGTCAAATATTGGAGTATATCACAGTTTACAAAGGCTAGTACTTGTGGTAAACAACAAATGGAGTAGGCTAAACAAGAAACTATTGTAAATAAAAAACATTATTTTAAAGGGGGCCTGCACAGAACAGAAAAAAGCAGTGATATTTGTCGCCATACAAGTAGGTGGGAACCTCGTCTAAACGGTCTAACACACGTGGGTAACATTTCTCGACATTGGTGTGAATGGAAAAGTTGACATTTGTAAGATTGTTTTGAAACTCGAGAGTTCACCTTCCCACCTGGTCAAAGTAAAGTGAAAATAAACTGTGTGTCAAAAATCTGGAAGGGGTAAAAATTATAAACTAGTTTATACGAAATACATGACGAAATTCAACCTTATTTAGAAATTTTCAGATGTGGATCTATAAATTAATTAAAACTTTCAATTTGTGATTAGAATTTGGTAACTTATTGGAAGAAATAACAGACGGATTTTTTTGAGAGTTTGGTATTTATTATGAACAGACGGCATTCGATTAAGCAGTCGAAATTCAACCAAATATTGTGATGGATTTGCCAAAGTGTAAAATAAACTTTTAAAATTTTCTTAAATTTTGAAAGTAACTATTAGAATTCTTAGAATAGAAGAAAATTTATGCTGAGAGTTAGAGTTTTTAACCGAACTATTTGAGAGTTAGTGCATTAAAAAACCCGAAAATGGAACTAATAAAGAATATCTTACTCGAAAATCCAAGATAAAAAGGCAAGAATGTGTTGATAATGCAGTGTTAGGAAGATGAATATTTAGATGGCCCGGAATTCAAAATGCCATGTATATTGATATTGCTATCCATAATATTATTTAATGTTGATGGAAATCATATAGAGAATAGTTCTGAAGCCAGCCTACCAAATAATAAAACTGATAACATGCCTTCATCCTGTTCGCAACCTACTAACGTAAGTTTTCATCAAATTTTTTTCTTGATTGTGCAGAACATTAGTTTTTTGCAGTGATAGAGACACCGAAACAAATATGGGTACCAACAAGGAGATTAAACTTCCGTGAGTACTAAAAGCCGAAAGTATCGTGTAATAGGTATAATAAGGGGATTCTGAGCACCCAATAGAAACGTCTTTCCAGGTTTTCACTTTATAAACAGACCATTTAGAGCCCGCCTGAATATCTAAAGCTCTCGACACGTGTTTGAATATAAAATTCTCATTTGTACAACAAATTTGAAAATGGGTAAGGTACTGCAGTATTTCATAGTAAGCATGCAGTGTTTCAAGCTCTTCTGTTAGCATTGTAATACAGAGGATGTGACATTGTGGACTTTTTTCTAGACATTTGATTAAACTAAAAATATTTGTTGGCGTTCAACTGTATACTGCATACTAAATATAATACTGTATATTAAAATGAGAATTTTTGACTTAAATTCTTGCAGAAAAACAAGCCATGCTAAGTATGAAATATGGTCTTTATATGCATTTTAAAAGAAATAGGCGGAGGTGGACCGAGATCTTGACACTTGAAAATTAATTTCTTAACATGTTAAAATCATGAACCAGACTTGATATCTTAGAAGACACGAAGGAAACTTAGACAATATGATAATTGTATAGAAGTAAAGTAATGAAAAAGACATAAATTTTTAACTTTTTACAAAAGAAAGAAAGATATATATATATATAATATTTTTACAAAGAAAGAAATAATATTGGGTTCAATTTGAAATAGTTTACACAAGAAACATACATTGCCCAGTTAAATAAGATTGAAGTTGAAAGTTTTATTGAGATAAAACCTACTCCACATTCTTAAATATAGAGATAAATACAAATTGAACATTAATTTTATTATAGAGCGTATTATACCAATATACCTCTTCATGCGCTTCCCTAGGTCAATTTAGGTGGATTATTCTTTGTTGTTGTATAGTTTCCAATGTATATTCTATAACTGTTATACAATGATTTTTATATAAGATAGGGTGATTTGTTGTATAATTTCCAATGATTTCTATATAAGATAGGGTGATTTGTTGTATAATTTCCAATGTATATTCTATAACTGTTATACAATGATTTCTATATAAGAAAGGGGGATTTGTTAAATATTTTGAAATGTATTTTCTATAACAGTTTTACAATGCTTCCTAGATCTTTTTGAGTTTTTTCTTTGCTTTGCAGTGATTTGTTGTATAATTTCCAATGTATATTCTACAACGGTTATACAATGCTTCCTATATAAGATAGGGTGATTTGTTAAATATTTTGAAATGTATTTTCTATAACAGTTTTACAATGCTTCCTAGATCTTTTTGAGTTTTTTCTTTGCTTTGCAATTTTTATTTTAATATTCTATATAATTAATTATGCAATGCTTCCTAGGTTAGTTTAAAGGGGCATTCGGATTTTATTTTTATAAATCATTTTCATTATCAAAAGCGTCATAAATTATACCTGAAAATATTTCTAAAGTATACTTTTTATTTTATGTATCTACTTGATCATTGTACTAATTGTTAATTAAGCAGTTTGACCTAGTTTTGGTGTTTGACTTTTTAATGGCTCGTTATATTTAGTTGAAAGTTTTAGAATACGTAGGAGACATATTTCTCTACAAGTCATTATTTTACTCAAATCCGTACAGTAGTTTTCTTACAGCTTGCAAAAAGCATAACAAACTAAAACTAACGTAACCTCACGCAAACTTTTTAATAGTTATGGCGTTAAACAATTAACGGCTGGATTTTTTAGCTAAAAATTTCAGATACATTGTTATTTTTCGACCTACAAAAAAAGCTGAATGTCACTTTAGGTCAATTCTTTTTTTCTATTTTGCAATGAATAGTTAATTTTTAATTATCTATATATTTTGGTATGTTATAGCCGAAATTATGCTACAGTAACTAGGTACCACCATCGTAAAACAGATAATATAAGTGTTGTATGGGAAGATGTATTCTCCATCATTTTAGTTGATCAAATATATACCAGGTAAAATCGAACATTGAATCGATTAATACAAAAAATATTTGAAAAGTTTGGCTTTGTAGCTACCATAATAATAGTCACTGACAGGAATGTTTTTCAAGACAACAAGTCTTAGACGTAAAACACCATTCGTTTCATTTTTTAAGCCAGAAAGTTTTCGAAAATAATGGTAAGAAATATAACCAGGAGTTAAACATATATGCTATGAGTCCACAAAGTTCAAAGTCAGAAAAAATAAGTCTTCTTCTAACCTTAATCAGTATTGCGATTATTGATCTTTCTTATACATGTATCTGCATCGTTGCATAAACCGCATCACTGATCTGTTTGATGCTGATAAGTTACCTTTTTGTATCACCAACTTTACAAGGACGAACCATGTGCAACGACATGTATCATCTACCATTTTAAGATGGCACCCTTTATCAGAAAAGCCGTCGATAATGCATTTCTTTACTTACTTTTTAAATTTTCATGGGCTATCTGTTTGAAAGAAACGTTTATAATACATTGA
>NW_008706746.1:4345704-4457357 GCF_000327385.1 Lottia gigantea
TTTCTGGGCAATTCTTGGGTAATGTAGCAGTATATTCCAGTGTCATTAAAGTCTTTTTTCGGGCATGTATTATCTTTTCCTAAAAGTTGTTGGCTTCTTTTCCCATGGTAGAGCTTGGTGCTTTTTTTCTAAGTCTCAATATTTACACAAGGGCACTGTCTTTAATTTCGTTACCCAGCCCCTGTCGTCAATTAGGTTTTCATCATTTTTGCACATTTCCCATCCCGGCAGGGAACTTTTTATATTGTAACAATTTCATGTTACATCTTTTTCAAAACTAAGACGTTGATGGTCATAGGTCATTGATGGTTATATTTATATAAACTTAAAGATAACTTTTAAAAACTGTCCAGCAGATTCCTAATTAGATCAGATAATCGTACATGTAGGTGAAAATTTGTAGGGTAGGCCTATAGGACTTTGCTGGCAAGTGGAGACATCTCTTATACAGTATGCTTAGGGAGCGCTTGAGAGGTAGTATTCCGCTCCACATAAAATAAAAATACGTCATAATATATTCTCCGCATTTTTTAAAGCCTCTACCAAACATTTTCAAATTTGAAAGAAATTATAGGCCTTAAGAAAAAACCAATGGACACAACCATCTACGAGAAAGTTGACAGATTACATAAGTGAATTGAAGGACAGATTTGGTGAGAAAAGGAATTAAATAACCTTATCCTAATAAGATTACTTTTGGCAATTCAATTTGTCACATAGAATCTTTTAAAAAGCATGTATTTCAAAGTGGTTTGACTTATTGTATATATAAGGTCAAAATATTATGGTCCTAATGTTCACAATCCTGAATATACAGTTCTATTGCTTTTATCTGGTGCTTACATGCCTTGCTCTACCGTTAGCTTAGTTTAAAGGCAGAAATGGGGTAAAACTGAGTGACATTGCCAAATATTGGACTTAGAATAGAGTACTGAAAAGAAAAAGATTTAGTATTGAATAAAAGATTATGAAAGGAACAATTACAAAGTTGAACTATATCATATTTCATCTGTATCTATATAGACAAGTTTTCTTTTATCTATTATATATTACTATAGACAGTAGATTAGTAAATAAACATATACCTTTTATATCTACTATTTCTTATTGATGTTAGATTATAATATACTAGACTAGCTTATAAATGTGAATCTCATTTTTCATTTTCTAAATCAGGTGTACTGTGTGCATCAAATATCAGCTTCCCTTAAGTTGTTACCTTTGATAGACGAAAGAGAGTGCACATAGTTAACCATAAAATTAGTTTACATTTTCATGCCGATTTGCGTTAAAAACTCTGGCAATATCTTGGTGCCATCCTGGAAATGCTATGGCATTTACAATGTTATGATAATCTTAGGCTATGTAAGTTTTTATTAAAAAGGTATGTTCATTTAGTTGTTATCCATTTCTACACTGTAAAAAAAATTTCCTTCGATTAACAGAAAAATTCCGGCAGCTGATTTACCAGAATTTAAATTTTGCCTTCAGTTATATAACAGAATTTCTTGTAAAATATTTGCTTCAAATAACAGAAATATTTTTACGACAAAATCTGTTAAATTACAGAATGACTAATAATATTTCCTGTAATTAACAGTAAATAGGAAGGATATTCTGGTAAATCTGCTGCCGGAATTTTTTCTAATATTTCCTGTAATTTAACAGAAAATAGAAAGATATTCTGGTAAATCTGCTATTTTTCCTTCCAGTTCTGTAAGAGAACATAATTTTAAAAGGATATTCTGGTAATAAATCTATTACTGCGGAACTAACATTCTGTTAATTTAAGAACAAAGTCCGTAAATCAACAGAAAAGTATGTATATCAGCAGAAATTTACGTATATCAACAGAAAATTTTTACAGTGTATGTTGAGTCCTAAATTTGCCTTCAACAGATAAACTGCGTTTTAAAACTGAAATCTATGTTGTTTTGTACAGTAGTATAATTGAGCAAATATACCTCCATCGCTTGTACAATTAAATTGTAGCCCATCACTAATCTTATTCTGAATGCCCCAAAACAGTGGTATCATTTGAGTGAGTCTTGTAACTGAGTTTGTCTATTGGGCAGCAATGTGAGAGAATGCCTGTGGTTAATGGTATTCTGTTATATCTAAAGATATGATCTCATATAATTATATTAAACACCTGTAGAAGAAGGCTAGTCATATTAAATTAGTGTTTTGAGTACAGAGTCCAATTTAATGAAGTGATAATGTAATGATGTAATGAAGTGATAATGTAATGATATAATGATGATAAGTTATGATTTGATATCATTTTATTATTTTTATCACTGTTATTGCATTTTAATTTGTAACCACTCTGATTTAATTAACTTTCAACGATCTTATCTTTATAATGGCTAATTCAATTAACTCAATTTTGAGTAGTGTTTTTCAAAAAAAATTATTTCTGAAAGTGTTTCTGATTGCTGAAACTGAATGATATCAACTGGTAAAGCAAACATTCATACATATTTCTTTAACTGTACCAAATGTGATCAAGTATTGAAAGGTCATTGCACCGAATATCAGCCTTTATCATTGACAAGGTATTAGATATACCTATGAATAAGAGGTGGGAAGGTCTACATCAAAGCATAACTAGTAATTTAGATTACCATAAACATTTCAACAAATTCTTATTTATCCTTTGAACTGTTTTTTTCTGGCAAGACTTGTCCTATACTAGACATCATATCACAACATATTATCTCAATTTTTAAGATGGAATCTCATAACATATATTGAGTGCATTAATACTTTATTTTTTAAGGATTATTATGCATTTCAGTTTTGAACATTATTTTATGGGTATTATACATGTTCTCAGACAGAGCTCAATGTATATAGAAGTCTTAGAATTTGCTTTGCCAGATTGTAGAGATCGATTTTAACTACTGGTATCACTTTTCAAAAATATTATCTGGCAGTTTACCAGCAAGAATATAAGAATATATTCCAGTAGGGCCAGAATAAAGAATTAACGCAAGATTTCTTTTGTGCTTAAATCAAGTGATAAGAGATTTTTTAAACATGTTGTCTAATATTGCAAATCCAATCAGATTTCAGATTCAATGTTTAGTTTCTATCTTTCTTCTCTTTTACTTATAAGTACAACAAATAAAAAAGATAAGATTGTAATAAAAAATAAACTGTTGATAAATGTATCTAATACGCTATGTTAATATCATTTGTTTGACTTAGATAAACCTTCATTTATTCCTCTTTATAACCTTATGTTAGTAAGTCTTACGTCATTCATAAATAATATTGTAGTTTTGCCCAACTGATGCTTGGTCGATTATTAAATATTGCGATGTGCAATGCTTGGTTGTTTACAGAATTTGGTATGATGTTAAAAGTTATTTACAAAATGGTAATCTCCAAATGAAAAATAAAAATAGAACACCCTTAAGTGATAGGTAGCCTGTTAAATGTTAAGTTGCTAAAAGCCAATAGAAATGCCTATATTTATGATAACCATCATAGTAGGACTTACACATACTCATTTATTGAATTTTTTTTTCTGTTTTCAGGAAAGTGAACTGAATTCATTCCTGTGGACTATTAAACGCGATCCTCCATCCTATTTCTTTGGAACTATCCATGTTCCATATACACGAGTGTGGGATTATGTGCCAGAAAATACCAAAAAGGCTTTCAAACAGGCTGAAAATATTTTCTTGGAGCTGGATCTTACAGACCCTTACACAATTTCAGCATTGTCAAAATGTCAACTTTTGCCTCACGGAGAAAATTTATCCAATGTGTTGCCACAGGATATTTATAACAGATTGAAGAAACATCTGGATTATGTACGTGATGCCTTGCCAGAATGGATGACTGCTGATCAGAAAGGACGAGGACTATATCCAGATTATTTATTTAATGCTATAGCGGGTAATTGGGAAAGAAAGAGACCTGTGTGGGTAATGTTAATGGTCAATTCATTAACAGAAGGGGATATAAAATCACGTGGAATACCAGTTTTGGACCTCTATTTAGCTCAAATGTCTGAACAACAAGGAAAAGTGACCGGTGCTGTGGAAAGAGTAGAAGAACAGTGTGTTCCTTTAAATGAATTAAATTTTTCACAGGTAAGAATTCTTTTATGTAAGTTTTATATTATAAATCTTTACAATAGGTAGTGGTTAGGATCCTCACTGTCATCTCCGATCATATGTTTTAATCCAACTGAAAACCTTTTGATATGTTCAACATGTCACTTTGATAAAATTGGAGATATCTTAGCATAACAGAGAATAAACTTTGCTAAATAAATGAATGGGTACAAAGTCTACCCCTTAGACAATGCTGCTCCTATTAGCTTACTGGACCACCAGACAATAATTATGGCTCTGTGGGGTCTAGGTGTCTGCTGTTTTAGTGATGTGAAACTCTAACAAATATTATGTTATAAAATAGAGTAAGTATTGAGTGATGAATGAGAGTATTTATTAATCAATGTGAGAGGTGAAGGTATGTTATTTTTTTCACTAGAACTAGACAGTATTATAACAGGTGTTGGCTAGAAATATATCACACTGTTTTCTATTGCTCTTTTTATCTTTTGGTAACAAATAATGATAATAATTCACTCCAGGCTTTTTTCAAGTCTGATACAAAAAGATTACTGTTGATTCCTAAAGTTCTTGTCATCAATTGATAGCTTTGGTAATGTCAAACTAAAAATATTGGAGATTTTCAAAACAATGTGGTTCAGAGAGTTAACTGCTATGTGTATTTTGGGACCTGGAATTTGTAGGTTATGGTCATTTAAATGTAAGAACAAACAAGTCATAGAGTTGAGAAGTGTAAAAAAAAACTACAAGTGCTGTACAAGATTTTAACCGTCTGAAGATGATATTGAGACCTCAATAGTTTGCCTGTTCAGACTTGATTTCAGTGCCTTTGAAATCTTCATCTTTATATTCAAGGTTGTATTTACATCGTATTCCTACTGATACTGTTAATTCCATGCTAAATAGCGGAGAAATGATACCGATAATAGTTTTTAAATTAGACTAGTTCAGTGTTTAACATCTGCACAACTAATCACCGCCATTTTTTATTAACTCAACTCAACATGGCCTCAACCAATAAACACATGATTAGAATGCACATTGAAGTTATTATTTCTGCTAAATCTCTAGTTTGGATTATACTAACATCTCTAGTTTGGAATATACTAATATTTCTAGTTTGGAATATACTAACATATCTAGTTTGGAATATACTAACATTTCTAGTTTGGAATATACTAACATCTCTAGTTTGGAATATACTAACATCTCTAGTTTGGAATATACTAACATCTCTAGTTTGGAATATACTAACATCTTTAGTTTGGAATATACTAACATCTCTAGTTTGGAATATACTAACATCTTTAGTTTGGAATATACTAACATCTTTAGTTTGGAATATACTAACATCTCTAGTTTGGAATATACTAATATCTCTAGTTTGGAATATACTAACATCTCTAGTTTGGAATATACTAACATCTCTAGTTTGGAATATACTAATATCTTTAGTTTGGAATATATATACTAATATCTCTAGTTTGGAATATACTAACACCTTTAGTTTGGAATATATATACTAACATCTCTAGTTTGGAATATACTAACACCTTTAGTTTGGAATATATATACTAACATCTCTAGTTTGAAATATACTAACATCTCTAGTTTGAAATATACTAACATCTCTAGTTTGGAATATACTAATATCTCTAGTTTGGAATATACTAACATCTCTAGTTTGGAATATACTAACATCTCTAGTTTGGAATATACTATGGTATATGACTTCTGATCTGTCTGTCTGAAAAGAGTAATATTCAGTAGACACCTTTGAATAAAACAACTAGAAGAATGCTATTGTTTAGAAATGTTGTAATTTTTACTAGGTAAATGATATTTGTATAGAAACAGACAAGCAATTGACAGAATTCCAGAAATATTATCCATTATAACTGTTTGTACCTAATACTCTCTCAACCTCATTTCTACTCTTTTAATGTTGAAAATCACCTCTATTTCTAGTTCACCTATTCTGTTTTTGTCTGTGGAAATGAGTTCACTGATAAGGAGAGATATAAATAAAACTTCAACTAATTTATTTCACCATAAATGTTCATGTTCCTTAATATTCAATTTCCATTATATTCTTTGATGACATCAAAAAAAGCCATACTAGAAAATGATACTTTTTTCAAATTCTGAAGGTACAGTGTAAAGAAATATTATGGATTAGTTAAAATGATAATTATACTAATATTCAGAAGGATCAGATCCAGACCAGCCATGAAATATGATCAGTTATACAAAGGCCAGTAGACATTAGAACTCTTAAAAGCATTGCTCTTTATTAATGTTTTTTCGATATTTTTCTATGAGGATAAGCGCCTATGAAAAAATGTTTTAACCCTTTACAAGTCTTGAATGATACAAAAAAAAATATATTTTCATTAGCACCAAACTTTGACGATATGTTGTATTTGGATTCTTCTTTTTATGAAGTAGCTTTGTATATTAAGTGTGGGTCTTAAACCCTAGATTGGCAGACCCACATAATACCCAAAATATCAGTCTCTACGGTTAATTATTTCACCGCTTTAGTTTTGAATTTTGACATTTCTTGCTTTTGATATGACAATTTTATCATGGGGTGGTCCTAGTCAAGGCTATTTCATACTCAAGTACATTGGTTGAAGAAAGCCATGCAGTGAACATCAACCATCATCAAACTGTACTGTGGGATTTTGAATGATGAATATTTTTGGGCATATATATCAATTTTTCTCCATTTGACTGCTGTAGGCCTACATCTGGAAGTGCCATTTTGCAATTTTTTATCTCAAAATTTTCAAACTTCAAAAAATATACATTTAGTTTGCAGAAATGCATGTCCAATTTATTTGTAGTTTTTTCTTTTTTTTCACTCTTTGTGGTTTGCTCAAGTACTCTTTGGGTTGACTTTAAAGTTCACAACTGTTACACATTGAATGAAAAGCTTTCTATATTTGTAATGTTATTATTGGCATTAGACGTTTCATAAATAGAGGGAAAAAATGTTAAACAATATTTAGATATCCTCAGTGAACATAGGTTCTTAAAATCAGTATTTCTTCAAAACAATGTAACATTTTTAAACATGGTTTATTTTAAGATTTCTTTTATTATCAAAAAATAGAAATAAAATTGGTATATATTTATTTTTCTGATATCGTGATACATGTATTTAATGTTTTAGATTTACAATTATTTATTTTTGTTTGATTGCCTATAAAAAACAATTTCTCAGTTTTCATAAGCAGCTGTACACATCTGCCGGACAATTCTTGATCAATGCTTGACAGTTTTGCTAACCTGAGTAACTGACATCATCATGTTTTGTCAGAAGTTCGTCATTGCTTTATGTTCTGGGATCAATACTTTATTGAGCATCATTCCTACTTTCTGTAAAACTAATGGGTGATTGAGTGTAATATGATCCAGACTTGCAGCATTGCAAGAATACCAGCATAGACTTTTTGCCATCAGTTTGACCAATCATACCTTAGTCTCAGAAATTGGCAAATGTGTTCAACTGGATGATAGATTATAGCTACACAATTTTTGGTGGAAGGTATAACATGTGCAACAGATGGCTACTTGATATTTTGATTAAATCTAGGAATTGATCTGATTTTCCCTGATCAACAAATCAGTTGATGGAAATCCAGTTGCTCTCAGATTCTGACAGTTGCAAGGTAGATCCGAGCTTCCCTTTACAACCTCTGTTATGAAGTCTTATATTTTTTGTCAATTCACAGAATACTAATCTGCTTAGATATGCTGCTTTGGAAATCTCTGCTGTTATAGTCAAGATAATTGGCTCTGAGACTGCAATTAGATTTGGTGGAATGAGTCCATCCTGTCTTTTAAGATCTAAGTACGATAATGCTTGATCTGACCCAGAAAGATGAATTTCATATTCAAGATATGGAAAAGACCTGTGATTGAAACCTGCATCAAAAAGTTGAAAATGCTGTAAAGTACATTAACCAGTGTATTTCTAAATTAAGACAATCATTCAATAGAGAGAGTGAAACGTGACAAAAGGGGCATTTTTCAACCATATTGTTTAATCAGTTCATTGTTTTGACTCAATACAATGTTGATGAGTGAAATTCTTACAAACATTAGAAGTATTCTGCTCTTTAGATAAAAACAGTTGATAACATTACAAAAAGAACCTGAAATGTTTAAACTCTTCTTCCTACATGCTTAACTTGATTAGTTTTTCCAATACCTCCCACTATAATGTCAACATTATGTTTAACTTGTTTTGCCCACTTTTGCAGGTGCATCAGTTCACAGAGCAAAGATAACAATTGATTTTTTAAAATATATTTTCTTTAAAAATGAGGAAGAATTCAACCTTTTATTGATAAAATCTAGGCCAAAATGGTTTCATTCTTTGTTATAGATTAAAGTTGAATATACCAAAGATCTTGACAGTGGATCAATCTGACTTATAGCCGTTATTTACCTAATTTGGTTCCTGTAAGACATACACTTGCATCCCAAAGTGAAAAGGCAAAGGTTCCAAAAATTATTCAAATGCAATGCTTAAGGATTAAATGTGGATTATCACATGTTAATTTGATTAGATTTAACTAATTCAGCGTTCATCAAACAATGAACACAAAAAATACTACATTTGATATTTTTACATATAAATAATTTTTGTGAATCTATCACCGTACTTTAAGAATAAAATTATTGCCATAACGTTATTGTCACAAAAGTGAGAAAAAACAGCAACACAACTCCTGTCAATTAACTTTAAGCCCAGCCCCTACGTTGTTAGGCTGACGATAACATATGAATACAAAACAACAGAAATAAAATAGTGCAAGGTTAATTGAGTCCTTTTTTACAAAAAAATGAAAAAAACATTTTAGTTGTTCCATCATCTTGTCCTTTTTCAGTTGAAAGTTTTTGTGTATTCATACGCCGAATCCCAAGTTATCACAGAAGATCACGTCATTATGTTGATCATCATGACATCATTATGTCATCGGAATCACTATAGAAATATGTAGTTCATCAGTAAATGAATGCAAATTTTTCACATGGGTTCACTGTAGCAAGTGACAATAAAATGTAAATATATAATTATGAATTAAAGTTCACATCTTTGGGCAACTGTTGTGACATAGCTTTTTTATAGTAATACGCCTCATTTGCACCCTGGCTTCACAAAATTTAACTTTGTATTTCCACCTCAGAGTTATAGGCTGTGATATCATTTACAGAAATTATTTCATTTGTAAATTGTATCTGCAGATTATGGTTAACCCTTTAACCTGCAAAACAATTCTGCTTTTGTTCAAAGTTAAGGTTTATGGCAAACATTAAGTGTAGTGTTAGGTTTTACACGATTTAAAAGACAAATGAACCGAATTTGATCCAGTTTTATGAGGCTTGCGTGTGGGACTAGAATAATCAAGTTACAGAATATTTAATTTATGTGACAGTCCAAATTATTTATTGTAATTAAAAAATCTGCTCTAATGTAAAAGGTTACTAGTTTCTCTTGCAGAAGTCAGGAGTTAGCTCTTCAATGTTGCAAGGTTAAAATAGACATCACTTTTTTACTGTGTGGGCTGAATGATTGGGATATCACATACTTTGCATAATATACATTAATAGATCACATAATGTTATCAGAAGGCAGTGGTGTTTAAGGTTGGAAGAATTCTGGAGGTTATAAAAACAGCTAATGAAGACTGCTTATTTAAAGGTAGGCCTATGGGTGCACCATTTTTTGGCCAATCATACTTAAGTCTCAGAAACAGAAATTTTTTAGCTGAGCCAATCAGTAAAAGTCTTCTCAGATCACCATCGAAATTTGAGCCTTCAAATCCATGTGTATCCAAAATTTACACATATTGAATACTCAAATCAATCTCCAAAATGGCACAATTGTCCCTTTAAAGTTATTGTGGCACTAAAAAAATGCAGCCAATAATTAAAGTTATTATGCAATGGTCAGAAGTGTCCATAAAACTTGATGATGAATGGAACAATTCCTTAGGTCTGGTTTGTTATGTGAATACAGCATAGCAAGATTATGAAGAGAGTGGTAATTCTGATACCAATACTCACTTAAGGCTATAGGCTACATTCAATGTGACTATTTTGTAACAAATCAAACATATTATTTTCAGTCAATATCTTAAGATATTTATTTTTTATGTGGCTGTACACAAATATTTACAGCCTATGTTGATTGAGATCTTGATGCAGTATAAGTCTGTCCTGAGACAATATAATTTGATATGAGTTTATCAGGTTATTCTACTATTAATGGAACCTCAGAAGTCAGATGGTAAGCTTTAAGTGTCCTCATTCATAAAAAAGATGATGCGATATCTTTTGAATCCACTTAACATTCATACTTATTTTACTCAGATGTAGTTTTAACAATATGACAACCTTTGACCGAGTGATAAAAAATTCATGTTGAATGTTTCATTCATAATATTGGACCACACTGGAGGGACAAACATTCTTGTTTTTAACATAGCCCTGAAAAAACCACTGTAGAAACAGAAGGCAACCTGTTGTGAGGGTAATTATGTTTGACAGTTAAACGTAACTGATATATTAAAGGGAGATTATTCTACTGGTTGATCAAAGGAATGTTTATGAATAGTGGCAGTAATTTGAGAGGGTAGTTATGATATTTGAAGATTTTTTTTACATCATGTAGAGAATGTTTAATGTGGATAGATCAAGTTATATTGTATTCAAGTTATTTATACTAATATATTGCTATACCTTTAAGTAATTTCAAAATTGTCCCCATAGAATAGCCATTAATTAAATTTTAATGATCATTTTGAAAATAAGTCTTTCAATTTAAAAGAACTTTCAGAATATGCTCAAAGTATAAGATCCCAAGTCACTTCTGTGAGAGTAATAATATTCTTATCATGAATCTGGGTCTACTGATTTTGTCATTGAGAATCTATTCTGCTGTATATGTCTAGATTCATTTCTAGCAGAAATAGTGATTTCAAGACAACTTACTAACTTCGTATGGACCAAAATTGATTGAATATGTTCTTGTAGAAATTGATCTCAATATATTTTAAATTGAACCAAAACCTAAAGACTACAGAACTGTCAGAACCCTTTCTAGTTGCTTATGAAATACTCACCCTTTGAAAATACTGTAAAATGAAAATTAATGAATTGAGTAAGATTTACCAACAAAAGGTACATCTAAAGTAATTAAGTGAATGAGCTCTAGGCCTACGCCTGTGACTATAGATCAGTTCAACAATACAATGTTTAAGTACTTGTGGTAATTAATCAAGGGTTAAATTAATTAATAGAATTTACAATGTCAACAATAGATAACACTCCCTACAGGAGTTGGGTGATTGAAAAATTTGAACCTGTTAGATAATTTACCTTTTTAACTTTCAATGTAGAAATATTTGTATATAAGTATGCTGTATACATACCAATTAAAGGGAAGGGAAGGTGACTTTGTATCTGGAAGCATCTGGTATTGGATCTTGCCATTGACAAGGGGTTCAGAATCTGCCAAAATGCAATTGTTATCAGTCTGTCGACCTGAGCCAATCTTTAAAGTCAGCTGGCATATTCATGTTTCTCCTCGACTTGAATTTTGAGTAGGTTCCTGAAAAGTGTTGGCTGATATGGGAGAATGAAGCTTTTTTATTTTAAGGTATCTAACCAAGGTACCTGTTTTATAGCACATAGTATGATGATTATTTTACAGAGTTGATTAAAGATCAAGATTTGTATCCTATTATACACATATATTTATCATGTTTTGTTAATACTGTACATTCTTCCTTCTTTGATTTTCAAAATTTTTCTCTTAAACTATGTCGAGATTAATATTTTTAATATGTAATGTTATTCAGCACATACACACACTTAAAATATTCTGAAGAGTGAAAAAAATATTGATATCATGATATAAATATTAAACCTTTCAAAAAATAATTAACCAGCTTAAATGATAGTTTTAGAAACAGAAATAAACCTACTCCAGACACAAATAAGAAAATAAACATAGATCAAATGTCATGATAAAATTTTATCATCTTATCAATAGACATTTTAATCTTGAGTTTAATCTCTTTAATCTCCTGCCTAATCCATCTTAATCCTGGTAATAGTTAGAATAAATAGATATTGTTTAAAATTCTGATAGGTAATCTGTTAACCTAATAACTTTATCTTAATGATTTTTCTTTTTCATTAAAAATAATTCAGCACACCTGAGACAAATTGAGAATATCTCAACATACTCACTGCAGTTCACTGAGTTCACTTATTTAACTTCTGTGCAAACTAAGTAAGTATAATTTCAATGCCGACAGACCAAAGCTCTTGCCAGTGGCCTCGCCTATTGTCTTGCTCAAGAATTCTTTTAAAATCTTATAAAATAATACTGAACTTTAAATTAACCATTAACCATAGTCAGAACTTATGTGTATTAAAGATTTTAAGAATAAATTGCAGCAATTTGATTCCACTGACTTTAAATCCTGATAGTTAATACCAGGCCAGAAGATAAATGCTGGCACCAGATTGGTTGTAATTGTACGTTTCTCCTGGATTTATCATGATCTTTAGGCTATAAGACAATTTTCTTTAATCAATTGAACTTTTATAGAACAATTAATAGTTCTCTTTGAAAAGTATGATTGAAGTGTCCTGTGGGGAAGTTTTTAATTTTCTTTGAATTCAAAAGTGATAGGAGATGGAATGAAGCAGTTAAATAAATTTCAGACAAAACATGGTATTTTTCCTGATCTGTAGGAATATTTTCAGACCCTAAATCTTTTTGGCTTCTATATCTTTCCCTGAAATTGAATTTTTGAACATGTGATATGTAATGATCCTTGTTAAAGATAGTCTAAAGCGAGCTTTATCAGCTGGCAAAGCAAATATTTACAAATATATCCTTTTGATATGCAGTGACAAAGGTAGGCTATCAACTGTAAATATACATATTTAACATTTAAATATCTAATCTTACTCCAAACATTATGTAATCAAAACAACATCAAAAACCTTCACACAGTAAGAATTTAATAAATATAATAACATAATGTCTTTATGTATGATAAGACTAACTGAAAATAGACCATCAAAGACTTCATATCAATCATTTAAAAGCTTTGGATGCATAAATAATTTGAGGTAATAACAAATTTGATAGAAATATTTCAATCATTTTGAAATCTTGATAAACCATGTATATATTTATCAAATTATGAATAAACCTTTTAACACCCCCACTCTCTTCTTAAAAAATATGTAAATTTGCTTATCAGTGATTTCTTAAGTAGGTATTTGGTTATTTAGATTGTATTTTACTTAGACAAATGCAAATATCAAATAGCCTCGGCTTGTTTTCGAAACCTAAATTATGTATTTGTAAACATACTATGTATTATGAATAAAATATTGTTTAAAAAAATATCAAATACATATCACAAAGCTATCTGGTCAAACATTGCACATGATTATTAACAACCATTAAAATAAATATGAAAAATAAATTGATATTGTACCAAATAGCCAAATCTCAGACAGGAACACCAAGTTGACAAACCTGGTTGTCAAGTGGCATTAAGTTCCAATACCAAAATCCCCAACACTGGATTTAAATTTGATGTTAAAAATGAAATTGTCTGTAAGAAAAAAATTTATAAGATTTAATGTAAAATTTGTTGTCTTTTTTCAGGTAGTGTTTGCATTAAACCAAACACTATGGCAACATGAAATTTACCGTCAAGGGAAGGAATCCATGCCGTATACAACTGATGATTTAATACAGCATTATAACTGTGGTGATTTGAACTCAATTATATTTAATCATGATACTGCTCAGGTGCCAACTTTAGTCAATACCTCACTACCTCCTAGTGATTTACATAGGGCCCAGACTATCGATGACTATTTCCGTAATGAGCTTATAGATAAACGAAATCAAAGAATGACAGAACGGGTTATACATCTTCTACAAAAATATCCACAGAAAAGTTTCTTCTTTGCTTTCGGTGCAGGTGAGTTGAAGATTTTATATTTGTTCATTTCTAACAATAAATACTCCTTTAGTTTAGTGAGTTTTCCTGTTTGGTGCTTCACAATTTGTTTCAGCCTTCAGCTTTTTAAACCAGATTAGATATGAAAGACTAAAGCTGTATTAATTGGAAATTGTAAGAATGTGTATGTGCTGTCTGGAAAAATTTCCCTCATTGCACACTGCATTGCAATGTAGTAGGTGAAACATGAGTAAGGAATATAATACTATGAGGTTTTTTTTTCACATTTTCAAGTATTTACCACTAATGTGTTTATCAATCTTTTTGAAGTCTTTTAATCCATCTGGGTTTCATTTCAAATTGAGAAATCTGTTCTCACTCATGATATTGTACTGAATAAACTTGTAATGGGTCCTCTAACACAATCAAACTACCTCATCCAAGCTAAAGACAGGGTGTGTTCATATGTTCTCCTGCATGGCTGAAATGCTCTGATCTAATAATTGCATTGCTTACAAACTGGATCTATGTATTGGATTAAATGCTTGAACAACACAGATTTTATATAGCATGTTTTATAAGATTAATAGCTGTAATGTATTTCAGAATTTATACTTGTTATTGGAATACCCCATGACATAAAGTTTATAGTAGAAAGTAAATGAATAAGAGAATTTAATTAGTCCATTGGCCAATATACTTATGCCATTATTCAACAAGTTGTCAAGGATTTGGAGGTTTTCTGATAAAAAATATACATTGCATCGAAATGATATTGCGTGAATCCAACAAGTCTCGCGCTGTCAGTGTTTATGGGAGTCTATGTCTGTTTAGTAAAAGCACAAAATGAGAAAAACATTGATTAGCTCCTCATCAATATCAGAACTTTTGCACGCTCTTTTATAGTTTTAGTGGAATAAAAAGATTATGGTTGGCAGGGTTCAGATAGGATTTGTCGGAAACCTGAAGCAGGACTATTATTTTTTTGGCCTAATCAAATGCTATATCAGAACTTTACAACAAACTCTGTTTATCTGCATTCACTTATTTTTGCTAAAGTAAACACTATTAGATAAAATGGTGGCAATTCCCATTTATTTCCTTTACATTTCATCATTTTATTAAGTTTATATAGACAAAGAAAGATAAGGGACTAAGAATAAGGATAAGTATTATTAAGTTTTTCCTGTTATTACAGTAGCAGACGTCAAGTTGATAGTGCCATCTGGAGGCCATGTGGAGGTAAAAATTGTGAGCAGGTGGAAAGGGTGTTGCTGGCATAGTGCCATTCTCAATAAGATCAAACCTGTAATAATGTAGTTGAATTGTTCGGTCACACTTTGAATTAGTAGGTTGCAGGGCGTTGGCACAGACTACAAGTAAAATCTCATTTGGATACCTGCAGTTAATAAATGTTTATTATGATTCAGTGCAAACATAAATATTTCTCATTATTTATAAACAATAAGACTCAAAAACATGTCTCTAAATTGAAGGGATGGATGGCTTCCATTTGCATTTTTGCTTCATTTTGATTTCCTGTCCAGCAGACTATGTTTAAATAAATCCATAAAAACCTGACCATATTATGTTACTACCTCCAATGTCTGTGGTTTCAATAATTCTAGAAAAACAGATTCTGATGCAATATCAGTATGTTAAACCTCATCCTTTAATATTGCTTAAAGGCTTGATGACTAACATTATAAGTCTCATATGAGGAAATTCCTGATATTAATGTAGTATGACTATGGCAAGGTTGAAATTACAAATAATTGGTTAGAACTAGATCTAAATGAGTTCAGAATGCTGGCATTTCCAGAAAAAAATAAACAAGATGGTACAATTGAGAGGGTGGTAGTGGTTAATTATTAATTTAAATAGAATTTACATTCTAAATTTTAAAAATATTTTTACTAAGAGACATCCCTCTTGTTTTTACAGTCAATGGATCACGTCAATTAAAGTGCTTGCTCACTGTGCTGAAGGTTGTTGGTGTGTGGTTTGATCCAAGCAAAGTATTACTTCAAATATTTTATCCACAGACTGACTTTAAATACATCAGGTTACGTTTTTATCATAAGGCATTGGACAACAGCACCTTATACCATTTTTGTTTCAATACTTTTACAATGCAATATGACATCTTCTTTACAACATGATGCACAGAAATTATAACTTGTGAAATCAACCTTAAGATAATTTCTGAAATGGCTTCTTGATGGCAGGACTAGACAGAAGCAAAATGATATGAAAGGCAAATAATTACCAACAATTCTTCTTATGAGTCAAGCACAATTCTATAAAATACAGTGAAAAAATAATGATAACTTTAAAATGTAATATCAAACTGCTCAAGTATCATTATCATGCCCAGAAAAGCTGTAGGTTGACTATAAAATATACACTTCAAAGAAGATATAAGACTTTAACTGACAACATTAAATGATAAAGTTAACTTGTTTATATTTTGACTAGAATTAAAATAGAATGGTTTGTCTTCTATCATTTAAACAGATCTGACTTTATAGTCACATAAACTAAATAAAAATAGATTATAATACACCAGTTTGGCAGAGATCATGGCTAACTTACCTCTCATGTGTCTCATTATCAGACAGGTCTGTAGAAAAGATACCTGTATTCATTGTTTTCTAATTTTGGCAAGTTCTTTTCATTTCCAAACATGCATTCTTCTCTTTTTTTACAACAGTCTTTTGTGAATGTTCAAAATGCCTCAAATGTTGTAAATCAAAAAAGAGAAGCTACTGCTGTTGTCCTCATTGTATATTGTGTGATATTACTCTCCTAATCATTCAGTAGGTTCTGAATCATCTATAACCATAATTAAAATTTGAACAATTTGAATTGAAAAACTTGGTAAAATTCAGTGGAAATAGTTTGGGGTAGGCTTATTGTCTGATCAACCAAGAACATGTCACATGAAGGTAATTTACTTCCAAAATGGCATCTCAATCCATAGTATAGTAATGACGTTACATGGTACATGAGCAAAAGTCATGATATGATTATGGCAGTCATGATGAATTTGGCCTAGAGAGAAAATTTAAATGTATCTGGCACCAGAGTCTTGATGACATATATTAAAAACAAATCATTGTCATAAGCACTGCAGATTTCTCAAACTGAACAAAAAGAACCTATCATTACATAGAAATATTGTGAATAGTGAACTTTTAAGAGAAGAAAAGAATTAAGTCAATTGAGACAAATAATTTTAAAATTTAAACCAAAGGTGAAAAAATACATCTTATTACTCCCAAGTCTAATGGTGGAAATAAAATTAAAGTTTGGCACCAACTACAAAGATAATGTGAAGTGGATTTATAACAATTTAAAATAACATTCACTTTCATTTTGGCACCTTTCTTATAATAAACTTCATAAAATTCACTTGAAAGGACAATAGTCTAGAAATTTTGAATAATTAAAACTTTGAAAATACATTATATTTGAACATGTGGTTAATTAAACATAGAAAAAAACAACCTATTAAACTGATTTAAAATGATTTGATAACTTTTCAGTCTTCATATTCTTTTAGATTCGACATAGGGTGTTCCTCCAGGAGATAGTGAACGTGTACCAATATTCAGCTTTAAAGGGACATTCTGCTTTTTTTGTAGGTCGAAATTTTTTTGGGCTACAAATATCCAGCAGTTAATTTTCAAACGCCAAAAAATATTTAAAAACAGGTTTTTAAGTTCGTTTTGATTTTTGGAAGCTGTTAGAAAACTACTGTATGTCCCTACGCATTCGGAAGGTTTCAATATATTGTGCCATTAAGAAGCCAAATACCAAAACTGCTTAATTAACAAATGGTATTCTCCGTTTTTAATTAGCCCTTCTAAGACAAATTGGTTTGAACAATAAGACACATAGATATAATTAACATATTTTAGGAATATTTTCATACAACGCTTTTGATTATGAAAACATTTGAGCGGAATGTCTCTTTAAACAATACTAAATAGTTAAGTCTAGATCCAAATATAAACCTCAATTTTGTCATTTGCATGTTGTGACTTATTCTCTTTTGTAAATTGATTTGAATATAAGTATCAGAATAAGATGGAAGTGATTGAATGTTGACTTCATGCTGACTCTTAAAAGCCCTGGCTGTGGCATTAGACTTTTTCTGACCCTTACGAGGATTTGAACCCCCCGCACCTAATCACTTAGCAAATGACCATCAAATTCTATACCAAGTGAACTTTCCAAATTGAAAAAAGTTTCAACTTAACATAAGGACAAGTAATTGCATTTCATAAATTTGTAAATTGTTCAAGGAGACTTAAAAATGAATATGTTTTTTAGGCTACTCTTGCTTTCACCCATGTTTAATTGTTTGAAGATTTCTTTCAACATAATGTTATTAAAGTTATACATTGTTTACATGCCTTATGTAATTATTTTACACTAGTTCAATGGGTATTTATTTATGTCTTGAATTATCTCCCTTTCATGTTCCAGGTCAAAACTATTAAATCAAGCTTTTTGTCTGGAACATTTTGCACCTACACAGAAATAATGGTTGATTCAATTTTCATTAAGCCGGACATTTTGGCACAGGATGAAGTAATTGATTCACATAGGGTGCTGGTAAAGGTTAAGATCTTAATTTGATCCCACATTTCTCACATGATGAGAAATTTTGACATCAACTTTACACCCAGATAATAATCGAAGTGACAACACCTTGCTTCACATAGAAAAAAAAATATGCTCTTTATATATGAATGAATAGAGAAGAAGTTTGTCTAACATACAATTCAAACCAAATAAATATCTAGATTTAGTAAAATGTTTTTTATATAGCTCAAATTTGAAATACTCTTTATCAAGAGTGAAAATATTTTGTTATTATTTATTTAATTAAATGAAGACTTATGGGCCTAGTTAATCATCAACTTATACGCTGTAGGAGCTCATCGTTATTGAGGGCAAGGGGTCTAAAAACAAACTCTTTATTTGCACAAAATTGATTCTGTCCATATGCATTAATTTGCGCACTACTACGATGATAACTTAAATACATGATAACATTTGGCAACGGGGTTTCTCAACTCATCAAAGTATGATTTTAAGTTCAACAGAATCATTTGAAAGTATTACTTTATATCTGGTTTCATCCAGTTCTGAAATCAAAGTGTATGTGAAATGTATGTTGTTGATAATGGTGGAAATTAATTTGGATATCTAGAGTTTTTATCTGTTAATTAACATCATTTAATCATGTCAGGTGTTTTACTTTCATTTTCAACTTCTGACCTGATAACAAACATTTGTAAACCTTGTCGTATCTTTTGATCAGTGTATGAAACATATTCCATCTTGAAATATATGTTCAGTCAGGTTAAGGTATAGTAAGTAAAACTTCTTTTCCAGCCATTATTCTCTGATGGACTTCTTTGCCAGGAATGTAGGTCAAAAGTGCTTTATAGTTGTATATAGATGTCAGATAGAATGCAGATGTCTGAAGGCTTAAACAAAATTTCCCTCATTGCATACTGCATGGCATTGTCCATTAGAATAGAAGAAAAACATCCAGTCAATTGTGGACTATTTGTTCTCAGTTTTGTGCAAAATTGTCATAATCTTACCCACCAACAATATACCAATTAGTGGCAGTGATGTAAGATGTTAAACTGCTTTTCATTTTGAAATATAAGACTTGTAATAACTAGTGAGAAGATAGATAATTTCAAGTTAAAAATCAGTAAACCAACCACTTTCTGGAATTCAAAAAGATATTTATAGCCTTAATTATTATTATTAAATGTAGCAAATCCGCATAATTGCTTGAAATGTTGTGAAAAATAACAAATTGAGAAGAAATTCAGATGAGAATCCAGCCACTTAACTTTATCACCGAGGTTTCCACAACATTGTTTGGTTACCATATAAACATATTGTCATGGATACACCCAGTTCTTGAATCTTCTAAATAAAAGAGTCTGTTGAAAGATGGAAAGAATTTTGTTCAGTGTTTGGTCGGCAACAACTTTCATGGCTTTGTATATAGGTATACATGGGTCAAAAACACATTTTATACGCCTACATGGAAATGTAGACGTCTATTGCTGTCGCCTCTGTCTATCACATTTATTGTAGGCGCGTTAGAGGCTACAATTTTTATCCGATCTTGATGAAACCTGGTATGCATGTATATGAGATCTCGGTCAAGTTTGAAATTGGAAATAATTGGATGAATGGTTTTAAAGTTATTGCCCTTGACTTAGTAAAAACTTGTCAAATTTACTTTGCATACTCAACAGAGACTATAGTTTTATCCAATCTTGATGAAACTAATTACTGATGAGATCTCGGTCAAGTTAGAAATTGGTAAAAATTGGATGAACAGTTTCAGAGTTATTGCCCTTGTGTGTACAGCGATGTTTGAATATTGATGAATTGTTTCAGGTTTTGCCTTGATATTTTTAACATTATTTTAAATTCATTATCAAGCCACTTAAGATTTTATTATCATTTTTGACAACTGGTAGTGGGTGTATGTTACCTTGCCTGGCAAGATATAAGTAAATCTATGAACATTACTCCCATATATATGATGATTATCCAAAAAGGTACAGACAAGAACAATGTCACAAGATGGTTTGTTACATGTGTCTGTAACTTATGTATATAATTACATCCATTCCTCATTACATACATGATTTTTTTAATTAAATTTTAAAGCAGTATTTTGATACAGTGTAAATAGTTTTCATATACTGAAGCTAGATATTCCTTGAATCTCTAACTAAACTATTATGTAATTATCAAATTCACAATATTATAGATTTCAAATATACCACCGAAGACACAGTAAATTGGATCTTGGATTATTCAGAAGTTTGTTAATATCTGTAAAATTACATCAAATGCAAGCTAAAGTCATTGATGTTTGGTTGAATTGTAGATTAACTTTATGCCATGGACATGTAAAACTGAGTTCTGTATTTGTATATTTTGCAGGTCATTATTTAGGAAATAATACAGTGATAGATAGAATGAGAGAGGCAGGTTTTGATGTTCAACATACTAGTCCAGATTACACCATACCAGAGTAAGTATTCATATATCTAAGCATGTTTCATATTCCACATTAGTATTTGTTTTAATTGTAGGGAAACCAATGTTATGAATGATTCGTTTGAAAAGAACTATTGATATAGTCGGTAAAGCAAATTTTTAAGCTATATTCCTTTGGTCAATGAATTCTTGCATAGTATTGCTCATATAATTTTAAAAAGTTAAAGGGATTGCAAAGAGGTTTATTAAAATATTTTTTGATAATGAAAACTTTTTACAAAAAAGCGGAATACCCCTTTATTTGTTCATTTATTTATTATTTGATATATTTTAACAGTATTAAAGTGAAATCCAGTCCATCATCACCAAGATTAAGAAAGAATTATTTTTCTCACATGAAACCTGATTTTCCCTTAGCTTCTGATGTGATATATGGTGATGCTAGATATTTATTAAACAAACAGTAAGTCCTTGTGCAAATGGTAATTCATATTGCATGACAAACTTTCCAATATGGGACATAGATAGGAAACCAAACTGGGGTTATCATAAGCAAACAGAACTAAATTGAGCTGATGTGGTTAAAGATGGGTTTCCTTATATTTAAGTGTCAAATTAAGCAAAATATTTGATTAATTGGTGTTTCTAATGAATCATCATGTATTCTTAATCATATCATTATGTTCTTGTTGCATATAATTAAGAGTTTTAACCCATCGTAAATGTCCATGTATGTACGGTCTGGATAAACAAAAAAAAGACTTTTTGACCTTTCTTGATCGGGTCACTCATTGTAATTCTGCGGGTAATTCTCTTCTAATTTAGCTTATTATGAATTGATTATGGACATGTGAGACAAACTGGTATTTTCCAAGTCATTAGATCACATCTACTTTCTATTCATATAAGTATTAGCATTTTTAAATTTAATTTAATTAACTGGGAGAGAATCCTTTGGTGTTCAAATATTATGTCTTTGTATAAGCCTAACATCATCTTATGTGTAGGATTTTTAGTTCAGAGATCTGTTTTCATCTATTTACTTGTAAATTAATTTTTGTTGCAGATACAATGCAGATCTGACTATAAGAGAAAGAAAGAGATTATTAAGAGCTAAAAAACGTCAACAGCAACTGACACAATTATGGAACAGTTTAGAGGCTGACAGGTAAATATACATCAGGTTTAAATTGGGCATAAGATAAATGACATATGGATGACTGAAATAACTATGCTTTGAGATTTGGCTAGTAATATTAATTGAATATTGTCAGATTAAAAAGAAAATGTTTTGAATTCTGCTTGGCTGGTCAGTTAGTATAAATTTACACATTTATCTTATTGCAAAAGTTAAGAAATTCCATACTATTAGACCTTGACAATATTCTAGTTTCAGTGAAATAAGACGCAATTCTAAGAAGAAAAAGAAAAGTAGAAATCGTAAAACATTTAATGATTTATGGGTTAGAATGGAGGATGATGATGATGGGTAAGTCTGAAAACTGTATGATTCTTGAAAATATATATTTATGAAATATCGTCAACTCATTTGCTTGTCTAGGATCTTCTCATATCATTTTAATATCAACCAACGGAGATGCACCAATGCTTTTTTACTGTAGGTTTGGCAATGGGGAAGTATTGACTTTATTGACCTTATTTGAGTAAAACAACAGCAGATGTTGTCTGAATTACACCGCTTTTGCATTTTGCATTTTGTCTACCGATGGTCCATTTATTTTTTTTGATTCCTAACCCTAATTTTTATGGGAAATATTTTTAACAGATTTATCTTGCAGATATCCCTTGGTTTCTGTCAATTTGCGACTAAACTTTGACCATTTAATTTCAGCGCTAATATCATGGCACCACCTGGAGAAAGACATCAGGAATATCACAGAACTACAGTTTCTCAAATAGTTTATTCCTATTACCATGGAGGACAAACAACTCAACACAACTCTTCATTTACCCTTATGTTTGTGATTATCATTTTAATGGTGTGGTAAAATGTGTCAAACCTTTGAAACTAACTTATTTTGAACTCTGGAAACAGCATGATTTTGACAAGCTTGATTTGTGATTATCGTAATCTGATTGGCCATTTATATAAAAAAATATTTCACTGTTGAACTTGAAGGACAATTTGTTTGAAGTCTGGTGATGTGATACGGTTGTGAAGCAATAATATTCCATGTATTTTGAATGACAATAATAATAGTTTGTATATATCTGCTTGAACCAGATAATGAGGTTTGATTGGAGCGTAAGGATACAGTGTGTAAGAATACAGAAAGTAGAACTGTGTGAAAGGGAAATGTATGTTATGGTAATAATGTATTCCAAACACATTCGTTGAGTGTTTCAGTACAAAAATTCAACCCTGCTACTTGCACATTTTTATCTTGTAATACTACATGCTTAAGGAAAGTAATGCTGGCCAAAATTCACGTCTTTGAAGGGACAAAAATTCCATCAATGGCTTACAGCTATTGTTTCTGTTTATCTTTTGAAATTTTGGTGTTTCTATCTACAATTTGAAATCCACCTTCTGAGATTTTTGCTTCAGGCTCAGCAAGTATTCAAAATTTGAATCCAAAAACCATTATTCTATTAAGGCATTTGGTACTTCAGATAAACCCATATTACATTTTAAAGGAACAGAATTTGACAAGTTTCTGTCACAATCTATAGCAGATCTTGATATATAGCAAAGATAGCCTTTTGTTAAAGAGTATGTGTATGGAAAAATACAAAGATTTTTATCTTGAAAAAATGAAATGATTTCTTTTCTGGATAAATTATTTTCTGACTGTGTTTGGAATACTATTGTAGTGTTCTAGCAGTTGTATATTTATTTATAATTTATCAATGTTGTCAACTTTATTTTGTTGTATTCATTTCGTATTTAGTCAATATAATATTATCAGAATCACTATTACACAAATTAGTTATAAAACCAAAGATAGTTTTCATCAGTATTATTAGTATGGCAGTGACTCAGTAAGGTTAATACAGTCAAAGAAAATACCTTATAACGTTCATACATAATGTAAGACTAAAAAGGCTATGACGAGAGACATTTGTCTAGAGCTTTCTACAGACACTTGTCATAGATGTGATTACTGATGACAGTTTAAACCTCTGCTGCTTAAATCACTTAGAAGATTATGTTTCTTACTAGTTAACAAGATAGTCTGGTACTGTTGAACAAAAGTGCTTTACTGGCCTTGAATTACATGTATTAGCATGCTTCAAAGCATTGTAAAATCATGAATTTTCTTGGCATAATGGGTCAGCCTGTCCTTGAATTTACATCCCTGCAAATTTTGTAAAACACTTTAATTCTGTAAGTGATGTTAATTGATGATAATGGATTAAGAAACAATCTAATACCGTAGGTTTGATCAGTAGTTAATCCTATAAAATTTGATGACATACAAAAATACCTAGAAAAAAAATTGCAATTCACAACTCAGATTAAAACTGCAAAATTTGATGCCCATGAATATTTATGATTTCACATTGATGAAATGCTATGTGTTTTCATTATTGCCAGACTGTCGGAGTTGTTAGAGTCTAATATCTTTACCATATTGTATTGATATTGCATATCATCCTTTAATATCCAATCAATCTACCTCATACTGTACTTATTATTCATTACATATATTGTCAAATAAAATACTCCAATTTCTTATTGGTATTTTACTTTTATTTCATCATTAATTGATGGACAAGCATCATTTTGTTGTTTTCTGTCAATGTTAACTTAGTTTTGGTGATACCTTTCAGATTAGTTGACAAAACCTTTCTTTAACTGAAAGAACATAATTTTAGCTACATTGATCTGTATATTTCAAAAGGAATATTTCTGGTTTGTCTGAGATCACCAAAGTTGTTAAGTAAGAGCAGTAATATATGCCAAATAAATCATTCAGACTCAAATCTTTATCAAATAAATGAAATCTAACAAAGTGATTCGGTATTTATTATTATTACTGAAATGAAAGTCTCAGTATTATGATTTATACAAGTTGATACATGTAATGATTTAAAAAATGATTATATGATGATGATATTGTTCATGAATGCACAAGTTTTTTCGTGTCAACTGATGAAAACAGATTTTCACATTTCAAACAAATTTAGTTTACAATTTTATATATCAGTGGAAACAAGATCAAAGTGATAATCTCTTGCAAGCACTATTTGAATTTTTTATCTTCATTTGTGTTCCACATTTAATGGATTCAGTCTTCTATCTAGACTAGGTATACACTACTTTATTCATCTTCTCTCTTTTCAAATTTCTGTTTCTCTAATTTGATTGGCTGAAATGCAAGAATATTCGTTAAAGCATGCCACTGCAGTGGCTACAAATTATGGTCCCTTGTGTAAGAAATATTTAAAGGGGAATAGGAAGTTTGCTGCTAGCTAATGCATAGTATTGTTTTACATCTACAAGTTTTAGAATTCCTATCATTTTATTTTATCATTCATTAGGGACATTGCAACCATAATCTAAATAGGAATTATGCTTTAATAGCACACTGTGTTAGGGGTAATAGCCATGGATGTAATAACATCTAGTGGTTCAGATAAATATAAAGTCGTTATCACCAAGCTCATTAAAAGATTTACCTGTACTAAAAGAGCAGACGTATTGATGCAATAATCAGACATTCTTTATTACAGTTAAAACTTACCTGGTCAAATCCTCTTTCTTTGATCAACATATCAACTTTAGAATTATAGAAATCATAAACAAACTGAGCCATCATAGACATATCTTCTATTACCATTGGTGTAGTCACTGGGTGTTCTGTATTCTACAATTTAATTACAAAAATGTCTATATGAAAAAAAAAAAAACTTGGGAAATAGAATATTTTTGTAGTTGGATCAAAATAGCGAATACTAAAATATTTTCAAAAAATCATATGGCCAAAAATACATTTTCTTGACCAGGAAAATGTAAAAATAACATATTTTTTAAATATCAATTCTGCATTTGTCAATCTTCCAAACTAGGACATCATATAACAATAATGAACCAACCTTTCTATGAGTAGGATATTCATCTTCAGGTGTAACATGTAACTGTAATGGTCTTGTCATTAGCTATAATTAATATATTATGTTTCTATTAATTAATTTACATGTAGACAAGAATGGCATTTCAACAAGTCAAGGGACAATTCCAATAAAAGCACAAAATGTTCACATCAGGATGAGAATCATAGGGAATTTAGTACACAATACAAGTATTTACACTTGCAAAAAGTAATTTTATCCCAAAATTTCATGGTTTTGAAAACTTACACAAAGTTCCTAAATGCATTTGAAAGGAAATACAAAAACTAAGTTAATACTTACTCTATTAAATGTAGGGGTCAGTTCAAAACAGTTACTGAATAAAGAGACCCTAGCGAATATATAAAGCCCCAATCTAGCTCTGGACATAGCTACAACTAAACGTCTCACATCACGTATATGACCTACAGTTTTAGTACGAACTAATGATAATAAGATATAGTCATTCTGTTGACCTTGATACCTATCTACTGTTGTCACCTGTAATGATATAGATTAGATATTAAATTATAATATACACATTAAATAGGTATAATACAAAATACATGACATGACATACTCTTAGAGCTGCAACTGAAAAAGCATGTATATTACATGTGATAAATCTTAAAACAAAACAAATTTAAATGCAGTAATAAAGTTACGGTAAATGGAGCTTTATGTTTAAATTTTCTACTCCTCATAAAACTAATGAACAATAACAACTACATGCAGTGTACAATTATGCAAGTTCGGCCAAGAAAGCTCCATTACTTTACTCTTGTTATAATTTCTGATTGATGCTGTACCTTTAATGTACTCTGCCTGTAGCACATGGAGCCTTAGTTTATTGCCAATTCAAATTACTTTTTTTAATATCATGAGAAATCACTAATATGGGTTAATATTGTAGATTTCACTGGTATAGAAGAAAAAATATCTAATTTTTACCACTAGATTTGAGTAATTTAACACATAAAACTCTCACCTTATGAGGCTTGCCTATAAAAGGATTGTTACCACATCTTTGATGTATGACATCACGTATTAAATGTTTCTGACCATTGTAAGTTGTTAATATAGAGATCTTCTCGGCAGAATAACCCATTAATCTCATATACATAAATACTGCTACTACATATTCTGCTTCTGCTAAATTCTGCACAAACAATACATTATATTACATTACATGTATGCCTGTAGGAAATCAATTTAATTTAATGTAGTCCAACATCTTTCTTACATTAATTGATGGATGTTGTTTCTGAGGCAGAATAAGTTCATCCTTCTAGAACACCTTGACAGGCTGTTGTATTGCTGGTCTTGTCAACTCAGCATTCCTTTCTACTGGTTTACAGTCTTACAATAATCTGATATCTGATACTCTACAATAATCCCCTCTTGTCCCTGAAACTTAAACCGTACCTGATAGAAATATGGATTAGGTTCTGATTCACCAACACCATTAAAATCTTGTACATCAATTAATTGGTAATCAAAAACAAATCCGGGGTTAGCAAGCTGAAACTCTGGCTTATTCAATACATGAGGTAAACTTCCCAATTTCTTATATCTCCAATTATACAATGATGCAAGACTGAAAACAGAAAACATGTTAAACATTAGCAAACAGCAATATGGCAGCATTTAACAACTGACGCTGATTTTTAAATGAAATGGAGTTTTACATCCTACTTTTCTTCAAGTGTTTGGTTTCTACTACTTGATCACTGGCAATAATGCAGCAAATAGTTGAAGAAAAAATAAAACAAAACTAATTGAAGATCTTATCAATATAACACAGCATTCTGAAGTAGGACCATAATTTGATCATCACTCCATAAAGGGGTTCAATTATGAACAATTCAGAAAATATCAATACAATCTTTGGTCAGAAACAAAACATTTGATTGTTATTTACTTTTTAATCTAAGCTCTTGAACTATTCTGAAGAATCATGTTATTGCGTTCCTTTTCAAAAATGGAAACTCTATTCTTCTGATCTATTTAAGCTCCAGTTATCAAGAATACAGATAAAAATTTCAGATTTGGGGTTTGGACTATTTTTCCCCTAATTTTACCTTGCTCTAGCTCTACCCTGGGCATCCAAGTCTACAGTAGGAACACCAAGACGTACAAATCTAGTAAATAATGACTGTTCCATGTTGGAGAATTTCTGAAAGGCCATATTTTTAATAACTGGTGGTAATTGATGATGATCTCCTATCATAATCCATCTTTTTAATCTATTATTACCATCTTCTGGATTCTACAGAAATGAAAAAAATTGAGTTTCCATCTCTGTTTTAGAAAAAAGAAAGCTCTTTGAGAGCATATATTAAGCTCTATGTTTTATCACTAAGTTTAGAAAAATTGACATCTTGAGCTATGAAAATCAAAACAGTAACATGTATTAGTATTATCTTCTGGATAGTAGAAGTAGATTAACATAAAGTGAAGATTGATGATTAGTAATTATAAATTGTACCTGTAAGAGTAGTGGAATAAATGTTTCAATCTCTAATATCTGAGCTGCTTCCTCCATTAAAATATTATCAAACTGAAATAATTTATTACAATTTATTCATTCCAAGAATTATAAATATTATCACAATGTATTTGATGGTGATATAATCCACATTTACCAAATTTATAATAAGTGTGGAAAATTGCATCTTACTTTACATTTTGGTTACGATGTTTACCCTGTTTCCACACATACATGTCTCCAGGTTTGAATCTATCTGGTACCATTAATAAAGGCCATTTACAATATTTAATATGAGTATAACAGATGGAAACACAAAAGTTTCTTAAATCTCTCTTACCACTGCTTGAGATATTTCACTACATGAATTACAATTCAAATTTTTAAGATAAACTTGATTGTTCGATTGTTAATCATGCTAAAATACCTTGAATCCAACAGCTACCATATCACGTCTTTTTAAAGCAGCATGGGTACAAGTCATAGCTATAATTTTAGCTTCTTTAATAAATAAATATTCAGCTCTATCAGAACCACTCCTCAATAATTCAAATGCTCGGAATTCCTTAAAAAATATAAATAAATATAAAATAGTCATATCATGTACTTTATCATTTATTTCAAAATTTTCATGAAATGTGTACTCAAGAGAGACTTGGATTTATTTTCATTCTATCTTACCTGTAAAAAATATTTTTATATAAATAATTGCTTGTGTCCATTCTTGAGTCAAACAATCAAAGTAAATCTGATGATATCATAAGCCCCATACAGAAGAAGTCCATGATAATTGTGGTCTATAACAAATTTTTGGACAACTGGAAATTAAGATTAAGATAATACAAAAAAAAAAGACTTGTGTCGAGCTTATTCTTTAAATAAATTCAAATTCCCTACCTCTAATTGTGTAAAGATTTTCTTGATGTGTCTAAAACAACCTTCTGCTGTATCTAGATCTTTACTATAATCTTGACCAGTAAATAATGGCTGTGGGGCATTGTCGAAAAACTTGGTGAAGGGAAAGAATTCTTTTATTGCTGATGGTTTAGATTCCTTAAATGACAGCACATATATGATTATTTTAATTTATTCAATTTTCCGACCAACCTTTGTCCTGATATACAACCGTAAGCACAATATGTTGACTCATAAATTGATTCTATGACTTGTCTTGGACAACAGCATTCACTCATTCAGATACATATTAAAGTGATACTATGTCTTAGAATTAACATGAAATTTAAGAATTGGCAAATAAGAGCCAGTAGATATACCTGGTGTCATAAATAACATAACAGGATCCTAATATAATCGGATAAATCCAAAAAACTTAAAAATTACCCATAAATATGCAATTAACTATTGAGAATGTTAATAAAACCTCCAAATTTTGATTCTGATAAGTGTTACACATATCTGAAATTGAATCCTAAGTTAAATTATAAATAATGTGTACCTTTTCTTTAACATTCTGTAATTTACTTAAAAATTCTTCCCATCTTGATAAAACCTGAACAGTAGTATTAAAAATATCTAATTATCTTATGGAATTGATTACAGTACAAACAATCATTGAAAGAACAGTTCACTAAATCAATATAATTATGTACAAAGCTAAAAATTAAAACGATAATCGTTCATTGTAAGATTTTAAAGGAACAGGATCTTCAATTATTCAAACAAAGTTCTACATTTCTACACTAATTTGAGCTAAATACATGAGGAAATATTACAGCAGTATTAGTTTATTATTGTTCTGCTCCCAACTGTCAAGGTAAGGTAACTCCAGTAGGGTAATAAGAAATATAATGAGCTATATGTGTAAAAAATGAAAAAATTTTAAAATGAATATTTATAAATACCTGATACATATAGAAATAGCCTGCTGTTTCTGCTGTATAAGACATATCACCTTTAACACCTAAACTAGTTTGTAATCTACCAACTTCTTGTAACAGCTCTATTCTTTGTGCTAGTACATAGTTTACTCTTCCATATCTATATATAAATAAATTCAAATCAAACTTCTATGTTTTACAAACATGATTATCTAGATCAAACTTAGCAAAAAGAAGCTGGAAATAATGCAAACAGAACCTGACCTGCTAAAATCTTTCTCTGTTTCTAAAGCCTCTTCACCATGACCTAAACGTAATAAATGTCTCTCATCTATATCTAATGCCATGATTTTCTCAAATAGCTGATTCAAGGCCTGAAATATATGGAAATAGGAACATTAGTCTAAATTTCTACGAATACTGTAATTTAAGTGTCTTTAAGTGGGAAGAGTGTAGAGCTCGGGCAACATCGGTATAGGGTGTATTCTCATGCTTATTATACCAATATATTAAATATTCACCAATGAATGAGTTCTAGCCTTTAAATACTGTGACCCAAATTACCTTGTATATTTTTTTTCTATAAGTTAAACAGTAGAAAATTTATAAACACATTGACATTCCAATTCTAAATTTATTACAGCCTTGATTTTTCAAAACATATCTGATATGCCTGTAACTAAGGTATATCAACAGCCTTGATATCATACACTGTACCTGATTCGAATGAGTAACTATAACAGTACGTTGATCTGGGAAGTTGTGGTATATATTAGATATTATCTGTACAGCTACATCAGTTTTACCAGTACCAGGTGGTCCTACTACCATAGTTAAACCAGGTTGCATACCAGCTCTTATAGCTTCTATCTGGGTTGGTGTAAACCTTATACTGTTCCTAGAATAGGCAATATGTTGACAGTCAAAATCAATTTCTGTAAGTAAAGTAACATGTTAATTGGTAGAACCTCAGTTTTGTAAAAAAAAAAACGTCAGATCTGAGTGAATCTGATCAGTTGTTGAGTAATATCTTAACAAGTTATAACCATGAAGAATATCAAGACTGAATGAGAAATTTTCACTAGATCTTACTTTTTAGGTTGACTGTATTCATATGGTCCTCTATTAGGAATAATATGTGGCTCAATTGCTATTTGTTTTAATCTGTCTGCAATAGCATCTTCTTTTGACTCTGTTTTAGCTCTCTTCTTACTAGGTTCATTTTCTTGAAATTCTAACCTGATAAATATAATACATAACATGGATGTATATTGTATATCCAATTTTTGATCAAAGTTTTCTTGGACAGTGTTATTTTCTGCTACTTATATCTTTTAAAATAATCACATTCATTCAGGGCAAATCGGAACACAATTTTGTATCTTTGAAGAGATCTGAATTACATGTCTGGACAAGGTTGTAAAATATCTGAACAATATGTTAAAGATCTAAACAAGAAGTGTAAGATCTGAACAATATGTTTAGGATCTGAACAATATGTTTAGGATCTGAACAAGATGTACAAGATTTTGTGTCATGAGATCCAATATAGAAAGTCTAATAAATTTACCTAAATGGTGGTGTTTGTTTACCAGCTGCTTCACTAGTAACTTCTGTGTTGTGTTCAGGAAAACAGGATTTGAGATGTTCTAGTGATAAAAATGTATCATTCCAGTCTAATTTTTCAATCTTGTCAGGCATTCTAAAAGATAAATAAGTAATAATGAATTTTAACCACAAAGACAAACAACGAGCTAAATTCTTAGCAATCTAATTGAGTTGTGCTTGGGAGAATTTTGGATGTTGCTCATAGTGATGCAAGTATAACTCTAACATCAAACATTATGGACCAATCAAAACTCTACTTACTTTTCGTAGTGAGCAGAATCAGGATCGCCATAGCCTAAAATAAGATCATGGAGCCATTCTGGTACAACACAATCAGTATTCATTAAATCTCTCATTGTCTCTAATACAGCTTTAAAATTATTCTCTTTTGGTTTCCGCCTCATTATAATATTAAATGTTTCATAAACATCCTAGAATATAGACTTAAGTATTTGTAAAAGAATGAATTAAATGAAATGAAACAAGAGTTTTAGGCTTACACTTCTGCTCATCATTGGGGTAATTAAGATACGAGACAAATTTTGCTAACCTACTCCATTAAGATTTTTAACTGTGGAAGGACACCTGTGATACACACATCAAAACAAAATTCCTAATTGAAGTTTCTTCTGTACAAATAATAAAATCCTACCTCTTCTCCATTAACTGCTTTAGTCATATCTTGTTGATACTGGTTTGGATCTAGCCAAACCCGGAATGTTCTGGTATTACCAGTTAATTCTGGTTTAGGATCAGGTCCTGCAATGAATAAAGATCCTGCAATGAAGACACTGTGTTCCAAATTGTCCACATTTAATTGGACATAACAATCAAATATGCAAATTCAAAAACCCTGTGGGTTTAACCCCACGGACGGACTGGACCAAAGTATGATTTAAATTCTTCTCTTCACTGAGAGTAAAACTTGACAACCTCTTTACTAATAATCTGACTTTTAAAAAGAAGGCTTTTACCCTACCTTCTTCAATAACTTTGCCTGTGTCATCTAACATGCCCTCTATTTCACATCCTCTAACATAGATTAAACCAACTTGTGGTATAAAATCAGCATGGTAATCATATTTAGTACCAATAGGTTGTGTTGGTCTCACTGTTATCAAAAATGCTACGTCATGTTTCCTCATTGCTGAAAACAGAATACAAGACAATTTCATAAAGGCAGAGTCTATAAAATGAAGATTCAAACAACTGATAATCTGATTAAAATGCAAATCTAGATGTTATGTATTGTCTGACAAGTAAGCGAGTTGATGGGTTGGCATAAACTATAAAAAAAAACCTTCGTTCAGTGAAAATGAGTCATACCACCAAGCTTTTTGACTTCTGCCAAAAGTATTTACAAGTCAGTTGAATGAATCAACAGATAAGTGATGGTATCAATTAGTTAACATTCCAATGAGTGTATCAAGATTTTCTAGAAAATCTGGACTACAGCCCCTTAAACAGTAAAAAAAACGTTTAAACTAATCATTTGGATTTCCTACCTTCCCATTCTGCCTTGATTTCTCTTCTAACACTGAGATTCATAGTAACATCAGCTCTAACTTGAGCTGGATGATTTTCTCCAATTTTAGGTTTTGCCACCTGCAAATTAACAAAATGTATAAAATTCCCCTTCATTATCTAAGAAGATAACTTATATTACAATACAATAGCCAACTTCAGATCACTGAAAGGCAAAAGAAACATCACTTCTGAAAATGGTCAAAAAGTCATTTAATACATGTTCTCTACTGCTTTTTTTGGTTGGTGAAAGTCCAGATGTCTTAAATAACATATATAAGTATTTGATATATATACTTCTCTATGACTTTCGGTTTAAACAGTATTTTATTTCTATTATACATATAATCTTTAAAGAGTATAAATAAAGTTTCGGAAACAAGCCATGTTAATCTGTCACCTGACATCCTTTTGCCTTTCAGTATACAAAGCACTCAAATGGCTTAATGAAGATGTTCAATGCAGAATGCAATGAGGACCTGAGCTGCATTTACAAATAATATACAAATACCCAAAAAGCTTACCTCAACTACATTAAAACCTACTACACTTTGAGCCATTCTAGCCCAGCCACCAAATAAACAACTACCATCTTCTGCTAGCCTAATTACAAAATATATAATTGATCATTTACTTTTGTCAAATATATGTAAGACACAGAGAGGCAATATATTACAGTAAAAGTAAATGAGATTGCATTAGACATGAAAGATTCTTATAGATAAAACTAGATTTTATTTTTTTAAATGCTGTAGACTCTCCATTATATTGGAAATAAAAAGTTTTAAAGTTGAGCATTTTTGATAAATTAAAGCAGTTGAGCAATCAAAGATTCCTGAATTAAAAGAATAAATGAATAACATACCAAGGCTTCATATGACTTACAGCATCTTCAATATCTTGTCTTATTTCATCTATAAAATATCAATATTCACTCAAAAATATTTAAGGCATCAAAATTTACCAAAAAAACCTTTTTGGGGCATTCTCTTCTGATGTACATTGCAACTGATTTTATATCTAGTACTATACATTTTATTCACCAATCTGAACACAATATTTCATAAAATTGGATTTAATTTAATTATTCATCTTCCATAATGAAATCATAAAATAATGTTACAAACTATCACTTACATGTAGATTCCAGCCTAAAGAGATTAAAATTTTTCAATAGATAATCATGTAGAGTTAAGAACTGTAGATTCAATTTTGGTAAAGCTAAACATTCTGAAAATAACAGAAAATAAGTTTCAACTTTAACAGAATATCTGTTTTTTTTTTTTTAATGAGCTACCGAAGATGCCCTAGTATCAGTAATAACTGCAAATGAGATGGCTAATTATGCCGTAGAGGTAAAATCTAAACTGGACATTGGATTTTAATTCTGAAAAGTGATAAAGATAGCTGAAATTGAGATCTACGAGTTGGTAAAGCGACTGTATTTCTTTAAATATGCCAAAATATCAACATCACATAACCTGTGCCATATCAAAACCTGCATGTTATAAAATAGGTTTTACCTCCTCCTGAATGATATTCTGAAGGCACAATATTTTCATCCCAAATAATATCTTCTGTAGGATATAGAGGCATATTGTTGATAGCTTCTAACTGACTGGGTCTTTTCTCATGTTTACAGACCTACAATAAATTATCACAAACTTATTTCATAGAATAAATTATCACAAACTTATTTCATAGAATAAATTATCACAAACTTATTTCATAGAATGAATTATCACAAACTTATTTCATAGAATAAATTATCACAAACTTATTTCTCATAGAATAAATTATCACAAACTTATTTCATAGAATAAATTATCACAAACTTATTTCATAGAATAAATTATCACAAACTTATTTCATAGAATAAATTATCACAAACTTATTTCTCATAGAATAAATTATCACAAACTTATTTCTCATAGAATAAACTATCACAAACTTATTTCTCATAGAATAAACTATCACAAACTTATAGAATAAACTATCACAAACTTATTTCTCATAGAATAAATTATCACAAACTTATTTCTCATAGAATAAATTATCACAAACTTTTTAGCCATTTAAATCAAGATCATGTTCTTATTAGAAAATTAATGTTAAAATATTTGGGTTGTTTTTGTTTTATTCTAAAGATTTGAAGATTTATCAAGATAACATACCAATAACTCCAGTAAAAATTCTGTTGAATATTTCTCCTCCTTCTCTTCTTCTATTGGATGTGGTAAATAATTTAAATGGGCTAACAACTTATGCAGATCTCCATTACTGAAAAGGAAAGGTTCTGCAATCATTGCTCTTTACTGTGCTGGTAGACTAAACTTTACCAATGAGGTCAAAACATTATAACATTAAAACCTACAGTAAGATATTCATAATACATTTTGGTTTGGTGTTTAAAATTGGGCAAACTGTGCATAAATAATACTTATGTTGTACTATTGATAGTTTCTTGCAAGATACAACAGTATAAAAATATATTTTCTTCATTTTAAACTTTACAGAAGATAATACTAAAAATTGGTTGAAAGCAAAATTAATTGCATAACTATACCTAAAATCTTTAAAGTGTTTAACAAGTGAATCACGTGTATCAATACTAGCTACATTAGATATAGCAAACTTCTTGAGGTCAGGAAAATGTTTAAACACGACTTTCTAAAAAGAAAACAAAATGCATTCAAATGAATTTGGGGGTTTTAACTCCTCCTTTTCAGCACCAAAGGGCCAATTTTTCCAGCATAAAGACAGCAGAATGAGAAAACTCTTTTTTATATAACAAACTGTCATGAATTGTTAATGTGGACTATCTGTAGCATACAGGGGCGTTCCTACGTATACGCTTTTATAAATAAAGCACTTTTGAAGGTAAAAAAAGTTAATGTATTATTATTAACATTATCATCTGACACTAAAGCAGACATTAATGAAGAAAATAGAAGATTTGTAGACAAATCAAAATTTATGCTTCTGGTTATCAATCAAGATAAAAAGCTGTATCTTCAGAAAAATGGAATAAAAAATGGCTTACTTGTAATTTCCCGACTGTATTATAATGTAAATCTATTCTATCATGTATCGTTAAAGCTTCACCAGTTCGTTCATCTATTTCAAATTCAGCATACTTTATCAACATATCTAATAACTACAAATTTAACACCAAAATTATCAAAAATCATCAATAAATCATTCATTAATGTTCCAAAAACTTCAATTCAACATACTGTGTTGTTTTTGTTTATTTTTAATCCAAATCTCTTCAATAAATACAGCACAAGTCTCAACCTTGTAAAAAAGAAGTGAAACTGACCTCAGTAAAGAGTTTTCCTTCTTCTCGTTGACATAAAGGAGAAAGTTTACTAATTTCCACAACATGGTGATCATCCATTAAAACATTGAAAAATCTTCTAGTAGGTAACTGAGCTTCTATATCAATCATTAGTTCCATAAACCTTTCACAATATTTCACCAAATCCTCTTTTACTTTACCTACAAATATTTCAGTCAATTGTGGACTAAGTTGAGTCAGAAAAGTCCAATGTAACAAAATATTTCATAGCATCTTGTTTACCCACACAATGAAGAGTTCTAACGACAGTTGGTGTAACATTGGTTAATTCTTCTCTTCTTATTATTCAAGTCAACCCAGGTATAACTGGTTAATATGGGAAATATCAATGACAAAGGACCCTCTGATAAACGCTATGATAAGAGAATGGTAACTAAAATATCGTTTTCCATACCTTTTTCTGGAATCTGTTTCAGAATATCAAAATATTTATGAATGGTTTTTGATAAAAATTGACGTTCGCTTGTTACAACCTTAAGACGTTCCTCATCTAATTTCTTATCATTCTTCTTTATAACATTAAAAACTTTCTTATATTTGGTATTCCCTTTAAATATCTCGTCTCTCCTGCCCTAATAATTTAATAGTTATCAAAGTCAATAAAAAATCTGCTAAAATAGGGAAAATGATAAGAAAACCTGAAAACTAATCAATAGATTTAGATTTAGATCAATAGAGATAAGCATAAATTAACAATGTTTACACAGATAAACAAAGATTTGGATAAATGACGACTTCTTTTCTGCTCTTAATTTTATGTAGTGGAAAATTTTGTCAGGACAACATTAGCTTTCTTTATTCTTTCCAGGTAAGTGAGCAAGCACTAAATTTCCTATATCTTCACATAGATTCTCCAAGAAATTATTTATTAGTAAGTGGTAGTAAGTATAGACATATTTACCGGTAAAATAAAATCCCATATCGGCAGTGAAACTAATTTCTGTATTTGTTCACGTATTAAATCAACTTCCTATCAACAGAAATAACCTCATATATATAAAACAATTAGTTTGTATTCTTCATTTCTCATTTTCCTCATGAAAAATAGTCCAGAATTGACAGAATAGATCAACAGGTGGAGAGGCACCTGCACAAATTGCTCAATTTCCAAACATCATTTGGTGTCCCATTTGATTTGCTAAAGATAGTGGACCACAGCCATATATGCCCACCACGGCATGTGGATGGTAAATATTCAAGATTTTGGGGCAATAACTCTGCTTCTAACGGTCGAAAATAGCTCAAATTCGAACTTGATCTTCGTTTTAAGAATATGTATACACATACCGAATTTCATTTGATCCATCAAAAAATTTGATTCCTTCCAACACTCTAGTTTTTAGAGTGTTTATGAGTAATTGATGTTGATAGAAGCACTTACTGTATAGAGGTTAAAGGGCGATAACTCCTCAAAACTGACGTAAGAGGCCTAAAT
This sequence comes from Lottia gigantea, assembly GCF_000327385.1. Classification (NCBI taxonomy): domain Eukaryota; kingdom Metazoa; phylum Mollusca; class Gastropoda; family Lottiidae; genus Lottia; species Lottia gigantea. The sequence goes on from NW_008706746.1 coordinate 4,384,195, forward strand.
CTTGAAAAAGCCTTAAATTTAATCAGAAGTAAACTAAACTTTCTCAAACCTTTCGATTTAGGTCCAATGACATCCATTTTAAGTTTCATCAAAATCGGTTGAAAACTAAGAGAGTAATAGCATTCAAGATTTTGGGGCAAGGGCAATAACTCTGCTTCTAACGGTCGAAAATAGCTAAAATTCGAAATTGATCTTCAATTTATGAATATGTATACACATACCGAATTTCATTGGATTCCATCAAAAAAATATAAAGATATGTGGGCGTATAAAAATTCAAAATAAATACAAATATATTTTCAATTAAAGTAACAAAAAATCAAAACGGAATACTAACTAGACAGTTAAAACAATGAACAATAAATAGTAAAAGATGAGTTTGTTCCTTTAAGCTAATACCAGATAAACTATAATCTAATACTCTATGTATAAAGGCTGGGAAATGTTCAGGTTTACTGGTAAATGCCTGAAAAACAGATTTAAAAGTCATGTATCATCTTGTAAATAATAATCAGTTGAAACTGATGATGATGGTGAAAACATTGTTCAAGTCAGCATTCACAAAAACCAGATTTGTGAAAGGATTCTTGTTATTTTGAAGACAAAACACACAGTCTCAGTTAATGCATCCAGACTTCAAATTCACAGAGATCATTAACTACTTTGTGTAAATTTGAAAATTTCAAAATAAAGATTTCTAAACTGATCAAAACTAGTTGGGATCCGTTAAAATTGGGACCTACCTCCCATGGTGGAACATGTTCTCTAACTTTCTCATTAACTATAACAATCATAGACATTGAATGTGCTAAACTGGACTAAAATTATCAAAATCGTATATTATCACATGAATCTAATGCAGCATTGTTGAATAGGAAGAGAAAAAATATTTGAATGAGCGTTTTTACATTCTTCTTTTCTGCACTGGTCTAAGCCTAGTGAAAAATGTTACAGCCTTATAGTATTGTAATAATAATAAACTCTTTATATTATATGGGTTAGAATCAAATACACCAAGGTGACATGGTCCTGTCTAACATTCACGCCATGTTATTAAACAGTTGTGGAACCTTTAACATGCATAGCCTTTAGAATTGAAAGTAGCCTGTAACACACTGTTTATTTCACACACTATCGTCTCAACTAGAATTTTTGCATGACAACCCATGACTGGGGAAACTATGTAGAAAAATCAAAAAGGTATCCACCTATGCAGGGATGAAACCCACGACAACTAGACTCTGATAGTAAGCTTATATTCAAATGTGAAATATATGTAAATAGTTCTTAAGAAAAATCTATGAAATCTATGAAATTGCACACTGTACATACAACATAATGAATTCTTTGAATGATGAAATACCTTTTGTGGATGATAATTTGTCCATAAATAATTCTCTAAATAACGACTAAATTCTAACATCATTATTCTTTTCTTTGCAAAACTAAAAAAAAGATATACTTATATAATATGATTCAACAAAAAAACCATTGCATTAGCCATTGCTCAGTCAGAACTATGTATATCTGTAGTATAAACTTATGAAATAGTTATGCAATATACATTCTGATATATTATTATTCTTAAGACAACCTAAATCATCTTCGCATGGAATTGGTGATCTCATAATAATAATACTTTACTGGTTCTTTCAATCAAATTACAAACATTGGGATAAAGTCATCTAAAACAGCCCAATTTTCAGCTTTTTTTTAAATTTCCAATGAAGCTTCTTTTTAGACATTTGAAAAAATTACAAATCAATACAATTTAAATCTAGCTTGTATAGTTTCAATTACTTTTAATGTTACCAATAGTGACAGATTGGTTTTGTGTATTAAATCATCTCCAGACTTAATTTACACTTACTTTGATTTCAGAATTTCTTCTTTATAGACTTCTTCAACAATCTAAAAGAGTGAATAAAGATACAGTCTCATTTTACTTACAATAAAAAATTTTATAGACTGCAGGGCAAAGGAACTGTATATAATGTTCAGATGTCAAAGGTCACAACACGACTTTCTTACCCTTTATACATCAGAACAATTATAGTTGAAAAGAAATTATAACAAAAGATATAAAACAAACCTCAGGTTTAAAAGATGCTCCATTTTCAATTGCTTTTTTAGACCAGAAATCTTGAGCTAACTGAAACAAAGAAACAAATGCAAAATACAATCAAATAAAGAAAGAATAGACTCACATATCAAACAATCAATGTAGAGGTTAGATATTTTCTGACTTATTTCCTCTCTGAGAAAAATAATTAGTGTCTCAATATTTGTGTTATGAGCTTTATTCAAAGGCCATATTTCTCCATTTTCATTGGTTGATTTGGATCTTGAATATATGTAATTAGTCTTCCAAAGTACTAGAAAGTACGAAAATCACACAATACGTAAAACTAGAAATTTCACTTCCTATTTCTATATATGTCTTTTCTTTACATGGCAGGATCTCAAAAAAAGACAAATTGTCTTTTTAACTGTGTAACGCAGATAATTCTGGACACATATGGATTTGAAAGCTTAAATTTCAAGAAAGGTGAAGAGTATCTAAAATAATTCCTGTTTCTGGGACTGCGGTACAATCGGTAAAACAGATGGCGAACATGTCCTTTTAAGATATCCTCAGCAATTTTCAGAAATATATTAAGTTTTTTGGTAATTTTGAGAAAATCACCATGTGAATTTAGACTGTTGTCACTTTCGGCCAGTATTAACCTTTTAACATTGGTAATATACCTGTGTTATTCTATCTGCTTGTATCTGTTCTACAGTAAGCCCACCAGTTTTCTTTTTTTCTGATCTATCTGTTTTCTCTGGTATTGTTCCACTCATCTTAAATCTAAAATGAAATTATTCAAACATGGTGTGAATTTCATGTGTTTAAACAAAGTCAAGGACAATAAATCCAAAACTGTTCATCCTGTTGTTATATACAGTGGTGTAGCCTATAAGGATTCAACACCAAATTACGTCAGATTTGATAAATGGAAATTTTTTTTTATGTCTTAGAAGTTTCCTCAGATATTCTATAAAATAATTAAAATTGGTTTATTTCGATATTCTTTATTAATGGCCGACAACAGCGGCAAAATGCGTCATCTATTTCCGTGTACAATGTTAGATCTATAAATAAGTCAAGGAAAACATGTTGTATGGGTACCCAGTGTATAATTAAATTTTCTTAGTATTTATCTTTAATAATATAACTAATGATAAGTAAAACGTAAGAGTGATTTATTGCTAAAAAGTCATTGAAACTACATAAGAATATGGGCCACATAGTAGAATTTTTCTGCTGACACGGAATCTGCTAGTTTGTCACGTGACGTCTTTCCCTGGACTACATTCTAGCTGACGACACATGGAATTCCGATTACAGCATGGGATTATAAGGAAATTTGGCCGGTAAAAAATTGTGATATCTGGTAATAACTGAAATCCATCATTTTGTTTATGTCAAAGTATACATTAGGCATACATTTTTACCTTGCTTGGAACTACTGGATTCATTCTGCTAGCTAACATTGAGCAGATAAACCATGTTTACCAAAGAAAGCAAATGCAGAGGTCACGCGAGGTCGCACATGTAAATTAATAATCATTTCCGGAGACACACGAATTCAGATTTTTTCAATGTCTTACATTTACATGCATACCATAACAAGCCTATTAAAGGGATACTACGTCTTAGGATGAACATAAAATTTTAATTTTGCTCAAATTTGGCCAATAACAGTATATATCCATCAGTGGACTCATCTGGTGTCCTAACTATACATCAAAATCCCTCTATAATCCAATATATCCACAAAATCAAGTAATTAATCATAAAACGCTTATTACATCCATTAAGCGATTTTCAAATCGTGAGTCTAGGAAATCCGGTGTAATTTTCAAGGGGAAGTAACTCTCAAGTGGGGTTTCCCGCGTCCTTGACCTCTACTCTTGAATTGACCTCAACATTGTCATATTTTGAAGACGGAATTATGATGCCTCGTGGTAGATTAAGCGACTCCTCGAAAAAGCAATTCATATAATGTAGAATGAATACTCCACCGCTGACACATTTTCAACGAATATTAATCATTGGCAAAGTTTGTTTGTATACACCAGAAGATGATTGTTTCCTGTTTTAGCGTTGATTACCCAGACTCTCTTTTTCTCAAACTGAATGGATACATGGCTTGCTCACTTTTTTATAAAATAATGATTACGGTATAGTTTTATTATCCATTTTTCAAACTTGATAAAGTGTGGGATGCATACTTATTTAACCAATGGTCACTATTAAACACAAATATTAGCCACAGAGCGAGTGTATTCTAAGATGTAGTATCACTTTAAACTTGACCAAGATTGTGTTTACAAGAAATGTTAATAGACGGACGGGGGCAATGGAAATATACATTCAAATTTAAAATTGGGAGTATAAAAACTAGTGAGTTTTACAATTTGTATCACCCAGAATCATTTATATCTTTTCTTAATATCCTCGGCCCTTTTCTTATTCTCTTTTTGGACATGGTCACAAAAAGGCCCTATCACATTAGTCAAGGATCGGGAAGGAAGACACATCAAAGGAAAGTATAAATTTCTAAATTTGTTATACATTACCTGTTTTATGCGTTAGAAGAAAATACTATAAGACAAATTTGAGATTTTCATTAGATCTAATGAAATCTTCGCGGAAACCTTCAAAACGTTTTGTTTACAATTTTGTGCACATGTTCCGGTAGTCTCGATCGTAATGTTCTAAATTCCATTGACATTTCCTCTTTAAAGTTTACTGACCTGTAATGCGAGTCTATTATATGTAATTCATGTTCGTTTTGTCATGTGTACCGGATCTACATCAGCCTTGATTTAGATACATTATTATTGTAATATAATGTATTCTGAAGGTGAAGTTATTATATCAAAAATTATATTCCAAAAGCTTGCTACAGGATTTTAAAAAAACCCAATTCACTTAAAATAGACAGAACAACCATTTATTCTTCCTTTCTCAAGCTTATTCTGCTGCTTGGTGAGGTCATTTTTGACATCTTCCTATGATAGATAGCCTTTACAATTTTGATGGTATATATTGGATAGTCTTTGTGTTGATAAAACATGAATATTGTTAATTAACATTGTCCCAGAAATTTCAACTAAAATTGGTCTCAAGTTAGGTTTTTTTTTTGTTTGTTAAAACAAACCTCGCAAGAGATAGGCCTAATGTTTTCATGTTTATGTCATATTATCAACACATAGGACAAGGTACTTATCTATATTGTTATTATGTTCTTTTTATATATGACACACTCTGAAGAAAAGACCAGTCAGTGTTTTAACTTTCAAACGTGGATAATTCTGGACACACATGAATTTGAAGACTTGAATTTAGACAGTGATCTGTGAACACTATTACTGATAATCTTAGCCTAAATATTCATGTTTGCCACTGGTCAAACAAATGGCGAACTTTTTCCTTTTACCCTGAGTGTAAATGATATATGTCATATACCCTGAACTCCAAGTAATAAAAGTAAAAACATATGACGATAATGTTGTAGGATGTCACTTAGTAATGGCTGGTATACCTGCTGCTCGGGTATATATTACATGAGTGTGTGGCTGGTAAACCAGCCGCTAGGGTCGAAAGAAGACATAAGGACCAACATACATGGGGTTTAATCCTGATGTGTGTTTTCAAAGAGGGTGGAGGTAAATTGTGTAAATGTGTGAAAGGCTACCAGTGACAGTTAGTTGAAATAGTTTTTTGGAACCACCAACAATTTACCTCCACTCTTTGAAAAAAACACACATCAGGACCTAATCCAATGTATTTTGGTCCTTATATCTTTATGTAAATCGTGTTATACTAAATTATGATGTCACTATTGCAACTACCATTCAAGTTAAATGATTTTTGCAACACAGATGTCATAATATGGTTAACTTTTTCAGGATGAAAAATAAATTGAAATGGTGTCAATAACTATGAGTATCATAAGGATAGTCTATTGTGGATGAAAAGAATAACACAACAAATAAGGAATAAAATTTAATAATGATTTGACACACTTGTAATTATTTCTTCCGGTGTAAAACTCAAATGACATTTTCAAATATTAACTATAAATTACAATTTGCTTTTTCCAAGATATGCTATTAGCACTGATCAATGATGTACATCTTCTGGAGTAGGAACAAATTCTTGTATTGTTTTTCTTTCCAAGTTAAACCAGAATCCACAGTAACATTTAGCGGGTTGTCCTTCTGTCAAAAAAGTGTATCTAAATGTACCGTCTTCTTCTGAACCTGTAATGAGAAACATTCAGCATTTACAATGACAATGATGTGCTATTTTAATATTTTATGCATTATATTGGGCTAAGAAAGACAGGTGACACTATATAATGTTCAATGAATTATGAAGTTATTATTTGCAGACATTGTTTTTTTTTTATTCTGCACAACCTCCAGCTTAGAGGTCCTCCATTTAATGTCCTATCCAAACATTAATAAGGGATTGAAACAATATATCAAAGACACTTTTGCACTATTCTGATTTCCAGTCAGACATTTTGATATCTTTGGTTCATGTACTTCCAGACAACTCGATCGGATAAGGTCACTATAGTTTCTTCACATCCATATTATATTTGGATAAATGTTTCTGGAATAACATCGACAATGAACTGAGAATCAGAAACGCAAAGATACATTTGTTTATAATTAAAAATCTATGAAAATCTATCTTCTGAGCCTACACTTGAATAGAGACTTTAAACAATTGATTTGAAGATATGACGCTTGTCAGGAAGAAAATATACAACTCACATATACATTCTACATGCCTCCATGGATCAACACAATATACTTTAAAAGGTTTAGCTAAAGTTCCATTTCCATATGGTGATGCCTCATCAAATCTCATCACATTATTCTCATAAGTTGTACCCTAGAATATAATAAAAAAATTAGATACTGTATCATGCAGAAATAAACATGACAATATCAACGCACTAAGGTGTATCTTAAGATTTTTCAAATGGAATATATCTAAGCTGACACAAAGTATTTTGGAAGCTTTAAATTATGACTGACTATGTCATGATATCAGAATTAACTACACAAGAGAAGACATCCTGTAAATGAAGACAGTCTGAACTATTGAGGTAGGCTATGCTTTCCTTAAAATACGGGAGAACTGAATATTATTAATTTTGTTAGGCTTAATAATTGAGTCCAAAGAACACATCAAATTCAGCTCTCTATGCTGATAAAACAAATTCAATCTACCTACATCCATCTTGTGATCAAATCCTTCAGCCTCAGTGATCAACTCGGCTCTTTCCATACCAGATGAATGACCTAAATAATCAGCCATGTTTTCGGAACGTGCCACTGAAAGAAAACAATAATTTATATTATTCAAAAAGTTTAAAGGGACGTCCAAAATTTTGTTCTCAAATTTATGAAAACTTTACAAGTAGAAATTATTTGAAAATTTGACTAACTGCAAAAAAAAGATAGTGTTAAAGCTTGTAGATAATTAGTAATATAAATTATTAATAATGACTTTTAAATTTTGAACCTACAGGATAAAACAGAATGACTTATGGCATTTTCAGCCTAAATCGCTAGTTCATAGGGGTTGCCATTTTGATATGGCATGCACATAATATGACGTTTCGTCGTAAATAGAAATGTAAACAAAGGAATATGGCTTTAATCTAATGGCTTTCTAAATTCAGGAAACAAAATATTTCTGATTGTTTCCTTGTACGTTCAGGGATGTAAATTTGGAAGTCAGTCTCATGGCCTCCTGTGACAGCCAATCAATGGCGCTTTAGCAAAAAAACCAATTATTCTAACTACAAGCAGATTGATCTAAAATGTGTGATAAATAAACATAAATAGGTGTTGACATTAGGCCTAATGGACTTTAGTGTGGATATGTTATTCTCTACGCGAAGTGCAAACTTAAGCACTTAATCTACGCACAGTTCGCAATTTGACCATAAAGTCTGTCTACACATTGCAGACACATGAGCCACAGCCTCTAAAGAACACGAGAAGTAGCCGGTGACTACATTTGTGGTTGGCTAATTAGTGATTAAAATGATTATTTGACATAAGGTTTCAGTATATAGTTGAATATTATGAAAAGGTTCCCATTCAATTCTTTTCACTAGATAATCAAATTCATATATCGTTGAAATTGTCAGTGACACAATAACCAATGTGAATAAACACTAAACAGGGTAACTGAACAAGTCAAGGTCAAAATTCTATCGAATCCACACGTACACAGGAATAACATGAAATCAAACGGGACAAAGACGAAAACCTACACTTCTTTCCATCGTGATTGTTAAATTCGGCATCAAAATCCGACATGCATCTGCGGGCTGTATAGGTTGGATATAATACAGATCGGCGCATTAAATTACAAACTACTCTTGGTAATAGCGCAGCCATCTTGCCGAAAATCCAGTGATCAATGAGAAAGCGTTCGAAATATTCACCTTAGTAACATCGATTGGCCTAAAACACATGTCACTCGTGTCACAACTCCGCACAAGAAAAAAAAAGGGTGGGGGGGGGGGGGTGCTTTATATTCTTTTATGGTTAACACCGAAACTGATTTATCTTTTTAACATGATGCATCTAGACCCACGGTAGCCTTGGTCTTCATTTTCCGACATTTGGCTTTCATGCAAAGTCTAAAAAATAGTTTAGTATCTCCTTGAGGATTGAAATCAGGGGTAGGCTACACAAATGAAAGAGAAATGAGAAAATTTTAGTGCCCCTGTACTACTGCAAGGTATGGGCCTGGTGCATTTGTTATAGCACGTGTCACGAATCAACAAGAACAGTGGTATCGTATTACTTGTGGTCTGAATCCTAAACTCGCTGTGTAAGTCGCTACATCCGGTTGGAATTAAATTATAACAACTCTAGCCTACTCATTTTAGCTAGAATAATTTCAAGGATACAACTTTACATGGCATCTTTAATATCAAAGACGGCTGCAAAAGCAATTTTCCGAAGGTCTCAGATTGTACCAACAACATATTGCCGGAAGTATTTAAAAAAGGAGCTTGAGGTGGTAGAAAAAAAAGAAGATAAAATACAACCTGTGAAAAAAGATGGTACGAATATCTTTTGGATTTACATAATAATCTTCTTTCTATACAATTTCCTTTTTTCGTACATAAATTTTACCAATTATTTTCATATAAAATAGAATAATATTCTTAAAATAGAATGGACAAATGCAATAAGATGTACAATTTTACAGTGCGATTAATTATTCAATATCATTAATACCGATACCGGGTATTAATACAGTGGTGTAACCTATTTTCGTGGATATAAGGATTCAACACCGAATTCCGTCAAAGATAAAAAAAAAGGAATTTTATTTTTTATGTCTTAGATGTTTCCTCAGATATTCTACAAAATAATTAAAATTGGTTTATTTCGATTTTCTTTATGAATCTCTCACTTTGATCCATATTTCATGAATAACCAACTCGGTAACGGCGGCAGAATGCGTCACCTATTTTCGTATACAATGTTTGATCTATAAATAAGTCTAGAAAAACATGTATGAATACCGGGTGGTATGATTAACTTCTCTTAGTATTTATCTTTAATATGAATTCATTATAACTAGTTACAATTCCTTCAAAGAACCACGATTTAAAAAAAAAAATAGTGACTGACAAAATAAGATACGTAGCGTAGCAAAACAACATAAGACTATGGCCCACTTTGTGATCCATAGAAATTTTCTGCTTACACGGAATCTGCTAGTTAATGACGTGACTTCGTTCGTTGGACTACATTCTAGCAGACGACACTTGGAATTCCAATTACCGCTTAGGATTATAAGGAAATTCGGCCGATAAAAAATGGTGACGTTTGGTAATAAGTGAAATCCGCCATTTTGTATTTGTCAAAGTATACATTAATACATTTTATCTTGCTTGAAACTACTGGATTCATTCTACTAGCTGACATTGTACAGACAACCCATGTTTATCAAAATAAGCTAATGCGGAGGTCGCGCAAGGTCGCTCATGTAAATTATTAAACATTTCTGGAAATCCACAAAAAATAGGTTACCACGAAATTAGGTTACTTGACTGTATTACAGTTTAGGGTTAAAGGCACAGTAAGCTTATGCCAAATTTTTATAACCGGTATGAAAAACGTCACAGATTATACCTTAACATTATATTTTGTTTTTCGCAGCTTATGAAGGATTGAGTGCTAGTGAAATTCGAGTGGAAATGGCAAGAATCGAACGAGAACGTACTGAATTACTGCCATTTGAGTCTGATGCTCCAATTTACAAGGTAACAATGAAAAATAATAGACTCAGTTCTAGAGTTGAAACTCAGTTGGTTTAGGTTAAGCTTAATATGATAGCCTAAAGATGGACAAGAGACTTCAAAATGGAAATTTAAGATTATTCTAAATAAAATTATTTTCACTGCATTATTTCAATATCTTAACTTAAACATAGCTGGGGACATTCTGAAACTATTTCAATGTCAATTTAAAGCCAAAAAGTACCCCATTTATTTTTTCCGCTTACAGGATCCGTATTATTTAGAAAGGCTGGAAAGATATCAGTTACAAGGTACATTAAAGAATCCCCATATTGTCACTTCATGTGAAGACTACAGAAATATTGCCTGTATTTGTAAGTAGTTAATTTTAGATTTGGATTATATTAACTCTTTTTTTTTTAAAAAAAAAAATGGAAATATTCATAGGCCTACTCATGGATATCATTTTTATACGCCCACATGAATATATGGTTGTATATTGTCGTTGCCCCTGTCCGTCGGTCAACATTTCTTGTGGGCACAATAGAGACTACATTTTTCATTTGATTTTAATGAAACTTGGTGTGAGCATTGGGATTCATAAGGGGGCGATCAAGCTCGAATTTGATGATTTTCCTATGAACCGTTTTTGAGTTATTGCCCTTGACTAAGTGTAATCGCGTCAAAATGTTGTTGTGGGCACAATAGAAGCTACAATTTTCAATGGATTTTTATGAAACTTAGTGTGAGCATTGGGATTGATAAGACAGTGGTCAAGTTCGAATTTGACGATTTTTCAATAAACAGTTTTTGAATTATTGCCCTGGACTAAGTAAAATCGCGTCAAAATTGGGTTGTGGGCACTATGGAAGCTTCAATTTTCAATAGATTTGGATGAAACTTGGTGTGAGCATTGGGATTGATAAGACGACGGTCAAGTTCGAATTTGACGATTATTCAACAAAGGTTTTTTTAGTTATTACCCTTTGCCTTGACTTAGTAAAACATATCAAATTTAACTTGTAAACACGATGGGGGCTACAGTTTTTATTGGATCTTGGTGAAACTTGGCATGCAGGTATATATTAATGAGAGTAAAGATCAAATATTTCTATGTTGGTTAGTTAGTTAGTGTGAATTTAATGATATGTTATTATATATCTTTGAAAATTTCAGACACAAGAAGAGTGTGATAATTCAATGCTTCTGGGTTATTGCTATTGATTTAAAAAGATTTGTGGAAAAACTGAGCATAGCTGACCCTAAATTGATGAGATATTCAGGGTTTTTGAACTACAAATGCATAATGAAGATCTTTATTATATTTTTGGTCAATAAAGATTTAGTTATTATCTGACAGCTGCCAGTGGGCATGTGTTACCTTGCCTGGCAAGCTATCTTTCTAGATATAATATCTATAGATTATAAAAAAAGTTTGAAATAGTTAATTAACCTGTAACATTTCCGCTGTCCTTAAAGGGACAGGTTCGCCATTTGTTTGACCAATTTTACTTTAGTCTTAGAAATCATAATTTTTTAGCTTATTTAATCAGTAATAGTGTTCGCAGCTCATCGTCAAAATTTTAAGCCTTTGAATCCATGTGTTTCCAGAATTATCCCTGTTTGACTGTTAAAATGAAGACTCTGTTTAAAAGAATACTCATCATTTCTTGACACTGTGCCATAAATGAATTTCTTAGTTTGAGGTATTTTTGAAGCAAATATGCCATTTCTAGTGTTATTTCTATATATATATAAATTCGAGACAAAAATCAACCGAAAATAGTGAATATTCCCCTTAAGGAATATGTTTTTAAATGTATAGAAAGCAGTTAACTCTTTGAAGTACACGGTTCACGATTTTTGGGGTCAATCGTACCTTGGTCTTAGAAACCAAAAGGTAGTATTTACCTCGCTTTGTTAACCTTAGGGCATTCAGATAACATAAACTCCATTAATTTATAAGTCTGTATAAATGGACACATTTTGCTTTGTTCAAATTATCCGTCTCGGAAAGTTAAAAAAAAAAGTTAACTCGTATTTTTACAATATCTTTTGATGACCTCATATGTAAGTAGACTCAATCATCCTGTCGCACTTCGTCTACACACAGCTGTGACAAATGATGTCTGAGTATTATACATTGGCTTGGAACTGCACGATTGAAATGCAAAGCTCAATGTATTCTTTCAAAACAGGAAATACGAACCAAACAGTAAGCCCCCATCTGTAGAACACCCAGACAAAACCATACAAAACAGGTGTTGAATGTTTATTTACTAAAGAAAAACAGGTAAAAGACTCGTAACGTGACTAATTTTCTATCAACTTCTCAACTTCCTTTCAAATTATAATAAAATTGATAGTTAACCCATCATCTGAAATCATACTCGTTTACCCTTCAAAACTGATTATTTGTATAACACTACAATGACATATCCTCTCTTAATGAATTAAAAGCAAATAAATGATATTTTTGTTTTGCTCATAGGTGAAGAACATGTAAAAACATTAGAAGTTATGAAAATTGTAGCCGGACCTCCTCAAAAATGTCAGTGTGGATATTGGTTTCAGTTGAAAACTTTAACACCAGAAGAATCTGTGGAGCAAATAGTGAGAGACGTATATGATATATACCATCCTGTGAAATACTGAATCCATCACATAGATAATGTCACTCTTACCTCCATATTTCTTTAGCAGATCTTTGACCTTCTAGAATCGTGAATGTCCGTGAGATTTTGTTTGTTTCATTAAATTTAAACTAAGATAATGTTCAGCTTTTAGGATACACACAAGTTTTGATGTGACACTTTATGAATTATGTTAATTTTGATCTTTCGGCGGTCTGTATGACTCATGTCCTGATCAAAGTGATTTCTGGAAACAAAATACCTTCAGCTGTAAGGATGTAGGAGTATCAAAGGCTTGGCATTATCTTGAACTGTGTTTCAATAATAATAAAAAAAATATATGTGTCTGTGATAGTGATATGTGTTGGCTAACTGAGATGAGGACTCACCAAAACTGTGTATGAAAAATCCACATAAAGAAACTAAAAACATATTATTGTTAACATTTTGATGTATGTTGATTTTAAAATAAGATGTATGAATATTTGCCCTGCTCACTGACTGATTTAAGCATTTTGTTTTAGTGGTAGAATGCCTTTCAGACAAACATTTTCTAATTAAAAGTCTAGAAGTAGATATTGAATCTGACAGACATAGCATGTACTAATTGTCTGATTTAATGTAATGACAATTGAACCTGGCATAGTATTTTCAATTGGTGACAAGGTAGCGAAATTAAAGTATTCTTTGAAGCTTCCATCAAACAAAGCAACCAGACATCTTATAGAGGATATTTGTTATCAACTTACTTTATTGTCTTGTCTATATGACATTTCAAATCCAAGAATGTAAATTATAATGTGAACCCAATATAAATTAAATGAAATGAAATGAATGGAGTTTTACGTCCTACTTTTCTGCACCATGTGGACTAATAAAGACGGGCAATGAGGGATGAACCAATATATAAAGTTTAGATTGTTATATTTCTATAAATGCAGTCTTTTCATTTCTGTTCTGAAAGCCATCCCCTTCTGGAAAAATCAAGTGAAAGAATTGTACGTGAGCCCACCTTAGTCCACCTTAGTCCCTACTAACCCCCTCGTCTGAAAATGAGACTCAATTAATTAAAGAATTAACTGTTGTCTCGAATGAATGCAAACAATATTACCTCCCTTTGGCATTTCCGGTTTAACCATCGACTATTTCCCGAATTGTTTATTTTATTATTTATTTTAAATCTACATTAAAAATTTGATCTGAGTGCATTACAGATATTCAACTAACTATTAAAATGTTGATTGAAATGATATCAATGAATACGGGGCCATATTTCTAACTAGGGCTGTCTAAAACACTAAAAGGGTTTGAGTGAAGTATGACTTTTTACAACCGATTACTGCCACTTTGTGCAACATAGTATCACAAAATATTACTATTTGCAATTTATGTCTGAATTTTTCGAGAATTTTGTAGGACTTGTGCAAAACTATAGCATTTGAACCTTTTGAACCCTAACGACACAGTTGTCTACCATCTATAACAAGAAAATAACTTGGAATTCAAGATACCAGTGTATATCATCTCACCTTTAGAAAATATCAGCTAATCACCAAAATGACAAAACTAAGAAATCAAGAATCATTAGAAGATTTGTTTCATCAGTTGGTATCTGTTATGGAATCTGTTAATGATAAATGTATAGAAGTGGTGGAAACAAGACTTCGTAAGAAACGTTTGAAGAAATTGATAAAGGAAGAAAATGAGAAACTGAATGAATTGATGGGTATGTCAACTGAATTAGTTAAATGCAATAAAACAAAAATTCAGGCAAGTCTTAATGAGTACATATGGATACTAAAGTCTTAGATATTTTCAGTTGTTACCTATAATGCATGATAAGAAGGGTATCACATTGCCTATGATATAAATGGTAGGCCTATATTTATATATTTTGTAAGATTATTTTAAATGTCAAAGGGCATAAGCCTTGTTTAATATAAAGTAATTTTTTTTGAAGAGATATGCAAATTAGATAAAGTAAAAGAAGAAAACAATGAGGATAATGAAGATAATATTGAAGAAAATAATGAACCTGAAGGTATGTATATAAAGGAATTTATTTTTTATGCATCAGGATATGTGTACGTGCCTTATGTCTGCGCTGCATCTGTTCATAAGGTTTTGATGACACTTGATATACTTTAATTTGTATAGCTTTGAATCTTCCACCTGACATTTGGATGTGTTGAAATTTATTGTGAGCACAAAAAGCATTTCTAGGATTATTTCTCAACAAAAGTTATTCTAAGACTATCAGTACTGTTTGGAGGCTGATATTTGAATTCTTTTCATAAAGTACACAAGAGAAAAATGAATATATATTTATTGTGTCTGTAATATACAGAATTCTCTTTCTTTCAGTTTCAGTTCATTTTAAAGTTGAAAATGAAAACTGTGAAGATAGTTTTGAAGGTAACTCAAATATTGTTGATGTACCATCATATTTTATGGCTTGTCACTGATTAGTCTTATATTTACTTTGACTTCAACTACATGTGGTACCTTATTACCAGCTGATGACTGATATCAATGAAAACTGGCATAAATGGCAAATTGCTTCTCAATATTAAAGGCGAATTACGTAAAATTTTCATTATCAAGGACGTCTTGAAATATATCTCATAAAATTTTTTTTCAGATAAAGATAAAACCTGGAATGATTGTAACGAAGATGTACAAGATTTAAGCTCTATTGAAGATTGTCAAGAGTGTGAAATTTGTAAGGAATATTTTCCTAATACTGCTTTGCTGAAAGCTCATGTCAAAAAACATCAAAAGGATGGAAAAATTTATTCCTGCAAAGAATGTGCAGAAACATTTGCCGAAAAACATGAGCTTAAAAATCATATCAGAGACCATGTTATTCAACAAGACAATTTATGTGATATTTGTGGCCTAGGATTTCTAACTGTAGAAGTTTTAGATCAACATTCAAAATGCCACGATTTTCAAGAAAAAAATCCTACCACAAAGAAATTTTCTTGCTCAACTTGTTTACGATCTTTTAATTCCAAACGATTTTTAGACATTCATTTGGAAGTGATTCATAAAGAAAAACAATTGTGTTGTGAAAAATGTTCCGAATTCTTTGATTCTGAAGAGGATTTGAAAAAACATCTGAAATTCCATAATAATCATTGTCATATATGTAAACAAACATTCCCAGTTAAAATCGAATTGCAGAAACACATGAAAATTCATGAAGACCCTATTCTAAAGCTGCATTGTTCAGTATGTGAAATGGATTTTTCCTTTAAAACTGAGTATGTGAACCATGCAGTTGACCATTTAAAAGATAACCCAAGATACTGTATAATTTGCAGCCGAACGTTTAAATACAGTAAGGCAGTTGTAGATCATGTCCAACGCCATGCAAGTATTAAAACTGCAGAGAGCTCAGAGAAAAGCATGAAATGCGATAACTGTTCAAAATCATTTCGAAGTTCTGTTGGTTTGCGGCTGCACATGCAAAAAGCTCACAATGCAAAGCATAAAAGTAACAACACTTGTACAATCTGTGAAAGAGTCTTTGAGAACAAGACTGATTTAAAGGCCCATAAACAAACTCATGTTGGAACCAAACCATTTACTTGTTCAATCTGTCCAAAATCTTTCCGAAGTAATTCAGACTTAAAGAAACATATGACATTACATACTGGTGAAAAGAAGTACCAGTGTGATACTTGCGGAAGACAGTTTAGATTTGGGAAACTTCTCAACATGCATTTACGTGTCCATTCTGGTGAAAGGCCTTATTCCTGTGAATTATGTGGAAAATGTTTTGCACGCTACAGTGGTTTGGCTACACATAAGAAATCTCATGCAGAATTACGTGCATATCAATGTGAAATCTGCAGTAAATTGTTCAAGATAAAGCACACCTTGCAGCGTCATATGAAAATTCACAGTGGAGGGAAACCATTTGTTTGTGATGTTTGTGGCAAATCCTTTAATCAGAAGGGAAATTTACAAACTCATTATCGTATACATACCAGAGAGAAACCTTTTAAATGTCCAATATGTGGAAAGGCGTTTATGTATAGTGGCCTCTGTAATGATCATATTAAGTCCCATAATCAACAACAACTACAGCCTACAGAGCAACAACCTGATTACAATGATTATAGTCCTATTCCAGTTCCTCCACCTCAGCTGCCAACATTACCCCCACACCCTTCATCATCACAATTACACTTTGATAAATATAATATACCTAACCTGTCACAGCCAATGTTTCCTATGAATTTATCTGGAGTAGATTTCTCAGGAAGACATGATATGCCTAGTATGGTACCTTATAGTCAAGCCAGAATGTAAATATGTTTTCACCTTTTTTAATAGCTTTTTTTTACCTAATATAACTGAATTTCAGTTGGTAGCTTTACTATTCTATTTGATAATACAATATTGTTCTATGTATTTGCTTTACAAGCTTATGATTCAGAATCTAAATTAAATGTGGCCCTTTTCAGTTTGAAAAATCTAACATCTGCTTTCTCAGCAGGAGGAAAAAGTTTGAACTGATGTCAAAATATTCAAGCAATAATTTATGTACTAATGTGCACTTACTACCAATGACATTATTATGTTGGCAAAATCTACATGGGAGAACGTATATAACGCCTAAGAAACTTCAGACATGTGAGAAAAGAACATCAAAGGACTATTAAGAGAGAAGAATTTTACCTTAAATTAAGTTCCATTTTAATAAAAAAAATCTTTCAACTTTTCACACTTCAAACTAGGTCACAACCATTTTTTTGGCATCTGTGCTTGACATATATATTTTACCATTTGAGTACCATTTGATTGAAATGCAGATCTATATATGTTCATTGAGAGATACTACACTTGCCATGAATGCTCTGATGAAATTCCTCTTGAAATTGAGTAGGGCTAAAATTTGAGTTCCTCAAATGTAATTTGTTCAAATCATAGATGACAATTGGAGTCACCCATCTACATTTTATTAAGATTGACTCTATTGTGGAACAGGTATTAAGTTATCAGCATAATATAATGTTTCTCATAATGACAAGCAAGTTAATTTTACTTTGATGATTTTTCTTGCCGACTTTGTTTAATTAATGAATCATAATGATATAATCCAGGTTTATTATTTTTAACCTTTCATTATATTTAGTGCTATTTGTTGTGTGTATGTACATAAATATAAAGGGATATAGGTGTCTAAATATTTGCTGTCCATGTTATTATCGATTGTAATAACTTTTTGCTGTTACAAAATATTTTGTGGCAAGTTCCTTTTGTTAACAACAATGTATTACTATTGATGAAATACAGAATAACAAGTCTTGAATATGTTCTTCAAAATATGTTTGTTTTTTATTTACATGAATTTTGACTTTATCTGTAGGATTTAAGCAAATCCACATCAGCCTCTGCCTCCTTCCTCCAATTATTTATGAGTTAATATCCACAAGTATTTAATATCTATTTTTCTGTTAAGTTGAATATAGTTTTCAGACCATTGCTCAAAACCATCCTTAATAAGCTTTTGTCCTAATTTTATTTGTTTCTAACATGGCCTGGTATTTATATACCTTAGTTTTTTAAAGTGAAATAATAGGCTTCAGATTTATTTGTTAATGCTAACAATTGTTTTTATCTTTATTATTTATGGGTATTATTGTGTTTGTTATATGTTTTTGTAACTTATTGTTTGTCTGTATTTAAATGAATTTGGTAATAACTGTCATAGTAATCATTTTAGTTTTTGAATAGTTTTGTATATAACTATGTGTCTTTACTTGGAAAGTTCTGTGTGCTACAGGCCATGCATATGAAAGATTCTTTGACAGTTGCAATTCGATAAAGAGTAATCACTGCATCACTGACCTGGGAAAATCTGTGTTAAATTTTAAGCTGTTACCCAGAGTTAAGCCAGGGTCTAAAATCCAAACCTACCAATCGAAGGTTGAGATGTTTGTTGTAGAAAACTAAACCAAAGACAATATGGTAATGGTAGGATATTGTTGTATATTGCAAAAGAATAAAAACATCAAACATTTTTTAAAATTGCACATTAAGTAGCATTTATCTGATTTTCAGGGCAAAATCTGCCTTAGTCAGGAAACATTAGGATAATATCACTGTGCATTAGACTGAAAAAAAAACACAGAATATAAATATCCTTCAAACAAGGTGTAAAAATTCTCAGAGTCTAAGACTTACTTATGTAAATTACACTTCAATGCAATGACTATTCTTCAATGAGTCATCTTGTTTTGCTCACAAGCTTCAAGGTTCAATATTATAAATTCCATACCTAAACCAACACTCCTAATCAGGATTATATATCAGATACATTTCAACACATGACATCATAATATAAGACTTTCATGGGCAGATCAAGCAAGGCAACACTGCAAGTCACATTTTGTAACTCACTTTCTATGCAATATGTTTCTATCTGGACATTACTAGTGTTGTTACTGCCAGATAGATTGGAATTATGAAGTTCAAAAAATCATTGGATTTGGATCTCAAAAGAACAGAATCAATCATATATCACACATATTATTCAAATTCAGAATTTATAATTTGAATGTGTTGATAAAAATTTAAACAAGGGCACATATTATCACTTATGGATGTATTAACAATATTTTATTAATATTTGACTAAATTTTGAATCCTAAGCTTATTCAGTTGATTTTCTTTTCTAGGGGAGTATGTTTATATTAAATTTAAATTACAACCAGGGCTAGTATTTTATTTTTTTGTCAGCCAAACATTTTTCCCTTGAGAGAAGGTCTATTATATCATAGCCTACCGCACCCGGTATTGACATGATGTTTGGCTAACGAAGGTCAACTGTGTCATTTAACCAACAGATTATCAGATTATCGAATAGTAATCAAGTTATTGTAATACCAAGCAATGATTGATGGCTTTATATTTCATTAGAGAGTTGTCATTAAATTTTGCAATTGAAAGACATTGAAAGCCATGTAATGACTAACCTATACTTGATGTCCGATAGAGGATATTGACCGTCGGCAATTTGAGCAGCCCCGTCGGTAATGTCCAGCATATAGAGCCAAATCAACAGCCCTGATTACAACACTTCATATTTTCATTTGAAGCTGTTTATCCAATTTATTGTCAAATTTTGATTTATTGCCAGAAGTGTGAGCATTGGAGAATTTAAGTCTTAAAAAAAAAAAAAAAATCAACATAATATCATAAGACTTATAACCAAATACAATGTATAACTTTATATAATAAGAATATTCATAAAACTATTTTATGAATTAAAGAATTGAGTTATCAATCAACTCTTCTGTTCTATTTGACTAGAGTTGTGAACAGCCAGAACTCTGTTCTTGCCCTATCAAGTTCCTCGGACATGATATACAGATCATCATAATGTCACTATCTATAGGAGTTCAACCCACTTAATTTTTGGGTTGCAAGTGTGTGTACATACCAAAAGTTACGTCAAATTTGAAAATTCTCAAAATATAGTGACCCAGAAATGAGTTTGGTTCAACTCCATTGTAAAAGTGAATAAGATTATTACATCCTGATCATCTGAGGAACTGAGTAGTGCCAGATTTATCGTGTTATGTTCTTATGTACAAAACATTTGTAAATTTGTGTTAACAGTTATGAATGTATCTAATTTCTATGGAATCTTCATCTACAACTAACCATAACATGAGAACCAACACGGCCCTCAGGGAAATGTGTATGGAAAAATGAATCACAAAGTTTATATCCTGATTGTAGCAAGTAAGAGTTTATAGACGGTTGTAGAGTATTAAAATAAACAATATGGCTTGGCCAGGGTAAGCGCTTTACTGCAAATTCTTCTCTTAGCCATTGGACGGGATGAGAATAAAACACATCTTGTTCTTCAGTATAGTTCTCAATTTTTGATAAATTTGGTTCACAAGTTAAAAATCTCATATTAACTTTACGATGAAGATAACTGAAATTATCAAAATAAACAACATTAGAAAAACAATAGGAAAAATTCAAGTAGTATTAAAGTAGTAGAAGGCCATCAATGAATTTCTTGTGCTCATTCAGGCCCATTATAGTTTGAATTCTGAATTCTTTTAGTCTCCAACAACCTAGCCAAGGTAGTAATCATGCAATTCATGTATTATCTGGATATGCTACTGGAGTCAAGTAAACCAAGCAACCAAATTTTTCACATTTAGAAAAATACAAACTCAGTTTCAGAAATTATAAATGAAAGTTTCTAAATAAATAAATATGTATTCCTTTACCTATAATAGGGAGTGGAATGGCATGGCATTAAAAACAATATGTCTACTTCCTTCTCCAAACTCTCATCATATAAATATTTGGTCACTAGAATTGTTCCTCGTTGGTGAATTAAACTAAAATATAACGCTAATGGAATGTTTGTAATCATTAAAATTATCACAAAAATCTTAGCTTTAGACAGATTAGATTTCAATTTTGTTTTTTGAAGTATTTTCCTTTTTGATTCTGTCTGCTGATTTGATTGGTTGTCGTGAGAACAAGATTCAGATAAAATACTTGATTCTGATTGACTCTCGTTCATATCAGATCCACCAATACCACTGCTGCAACTTTCGTTCAGTTCCTCTGCTTCAATATTTTCCTCACTTTCCTTCATTTTCTTTTTTCTGCGTTGTCTTTTGATAAAAGGTTTCTGGCACAATGATTGAAAATATATGCCACAGTAATGCATACTTAGAGGTAATATAGGTAATAAAAATCGAAATTCTTTGTGTGGTAAAAAGCTGAAATACATCCAAAAAAATAAGACTATTAATGAAATCTCAAATCAGGAAAGTACTTCAGATAATTTTCTTTCTAAAACCAGGCAGTTGTGGCATATAAACATATAGAGTCTACAACCATCATAAGAGATTTTTCTTTTTGCATATACCTTTTTATAATGAGTGATTTGTGATGTCATTGCTGATGTAAATAATTGTGGAGAATCTGATAGATCAGTAAACATTATTTGGTATAGCCTACTTATCATGGATGTAACATTCAAATTCTCACAATGAAACTAACCTGTATATAAATATATTCCAAACAATTAAACATAAAAGAGCTTTATTACTTGAATACCATGCTCCAAGTAGAAATGGGAATGTATGAGTAGCCATTATAACTGGTAAGCCTTGTGATATATACCAATGCCAAGGATGGGAACCATATATTGCACTATTACCACTTAATACATTAAACTTGACAAAATTCCACTGAACTAGTATCAAGTTGTTATAATATACTCTGTCAATAACAGATGATATACTCAAAGTTACACTCCTAGAAGATAATTGTACATAACAAATCATATTTTATGTTATATCATTTGAACAGATGTACTAAAAGCATGCTTACTTAATCCTTGGAGTAATGACTGACAAGCTTAATCTGACATAACATTTATACTTGCAAGCATATTTGTGCAGATAAATGGGATATTTATTATTAATATATAAATTTCATATTTCAACTATGTTCTGGGAACTGAACTGGTTTGTTTATTCTTGCAGGAATAGACATTTGAGGGACCTATTGTCACAAAATGCAACGTTTGGAAGATTTTAAACTGAAAATGGACTATACCTACCCAACAATAATATATGATTTGAGAGTTTTAAATAATGTACTTGATTGTTGTTGTCTTTGTAAATGCCAAGAACATAATAAAATCCACATGATGGCTGCTGTAGGACGGACTACTACAGATAATGCTGCCATAATTAAAAACTTCACTGTTGAATTTCTGAAATATAACAATAATAATCAACTGAAATGGAGCTTTACACCCTGTTGTTCAAAAATAGTATAAAATATAACTGTCGAACAATTATGCATATTTATCCAAACATAAATCGAGAACCATTAATAGTTAATTTCACCAACATTAAGTCATACATGAACAAATTTGGTAAATTCAGTTTTATCGTTGCCACTGTCGGTCTGTCCTTCCTTCCAGAAGCTACAATTTTTATTTGGTTTTAATGAAAGATTTACATTTATGACATCTTGCTCAAGTTTGATTGTTTGATAAAGGATTTTTGAGGTATCGCCCTTGACAAAGGAAAAATGCCTCAAAATTTGTAAGAAACTACATTTTTTATCTGATTTAAGATTTGGTTCGATTATTTGTATTGATGAGATCTTGGATAAGTTCCATGTTGATGATCTTTTGCGATGAACGGATATTGAATAATTATCTTGGAAAAACACATTGAAATTTGTTTGTGAACACAATAGAGACTACAGTTTTTTTCTGAATTTAATGAAATTTGGTGAAAAAATTCAAAATTGAAGATCTTTCCATGAACAGTTTTCTGAGTTATTGTCCTTGAGTTGGACTTACTTGTTGCATTACTTTTTGATCAGCAGAAAAAGCAAATTTTAAGAAATGAAATTTATAAGACATGAACAGAATGTATTTGTAAACTTAAGAAAGAATCGTGTGCTATACATACCTTCCAGAAGGATAACCTGGCCATGGGAAGTAATATAAAGCTACTGTAACTAATACAGCTTCTGTAGAATTGGTAAGAGTTCTAGTACAGCAGTATAATGTAAACCAATTAATAACTTGACATAGTAATGTCCACTGAGCTGTTGGTGTGTCACTAAGTTTTCGTGACAGTTTATAAAGGTGTAAATCTCCAATTGCAGCTAATACGCCTTGTAATAATCTTGGAAACTTTATCTGAAATTACAAAATATAGATTGAAACACAAAGAGTGTATGTACTCCATCAAGTTGAATTGATGTTTAAAAAACACAGCTCAGGGTTTTCATGATATCTAAAGTCTGTATCCTCATGAGAGGCTTGCCCCAAGGGATTTTCTGAAGGAAAAGGAAATATTCTTTGGAACCTCAATCCAATCAACTCATAGGAATAAATAGTTCTCAAGTTCTGCTGTTGTAGAAAATTAAATCTGAGTGTCCCAAGTTCACAGAAATAGATAGAAAACTGTAATTTATAATATCACACAAGTTTTCTTTATAAATAAAAAACCTACACTTATTCTAAAAAGAAACATTTTGAAGTCTAATTGAAGTAAAACATACCAATAATATTCTTGAATCTAAACCAAAAACTTGGAGAAATTTATACAAGACAGCAAACATTAATGGATATCCATATCCCCTGATGCCTTCTCTCCATTCCCAAGTTAAATAACCATACCTTAAATGACAAATAAATTTCTTAGGCTATTATTAGAGCTGTGATTGCCAAGCATTTTTTATCCTAACTCAGATTTTGAGTAGAACTGTTTGAAATAATATGTTCAAATCAATTTTTAGCAACTTTTTCACAAAAACCATTCTCATCGTCAAGTTTACGATTTTGCTTCCATAAACTGTCCTTTTCGAATTTTTTCTAAGAAATATTTGGATTGTTTTTTCTATTGACTAAAATGTTTCATAGTGCTGTTTCAGGAGAATATTATGTATATTTCACAGAAAGCTTATATTTAAGGTTTTAAGACTTCCTTATCATGAACTGATGAACTTACCCAAAAGCCATGTTATGACCAACTTCTAATGACTGCCAATATTCATCAGGAACGAAATGTGTTTGAATCATTAATGCATTAACAAATCTCAGGGCCAACAAACCCAGGAACAATGATTTGTCCGAAGCCATGATAGCTTTAACTACATTGGGTCCTAAAACTTCTTCATCAAACAGATTCTTATCTTCTTCATCTTCTTCGATGTCACTTCCTGCTGGCGATGAATGACAGCTAGATCTAGCTTTCTGTTTATCAATGGATGTTAACCTCATCTTTCTTCTTCTAATCATAGCACCTCCTTTACTCTCCTTCGACATTTTACTTGATTTCTTCTCTATGTACCAGTATGTCCTTCATATAATTCTAATTCTAGTATTCATGGCTAGAAAATAAATCAATCAATAAATGAAGTTCAATGAAGTTTCAAAAAGGAACAGATTGCTTGCTATGTAAGGTAACCTATGCCCACCTATTTTCTATAGCAGATTATTTTTTTGAATGTTTACACATTTAAATGTTGGCGTATTTAAAGGAAGTGCATATCAAATTTCCAAATATTTCTTCATATTCATTGATTGGCAATGACATTTGCAATCTAATTAGCCCAAAAATCTGTCTCAGAGCTATTCCAGTCTCTGATAGCTATTTTGACAGTTGTTAGCTGGAATAGGTTCTTATTTGAGAGGATTTTCAGCTCCCCTGAAGGTGATGCCCTATCATCTAGATAATATGGCGGATTCAAGGTATAGAAATAGATATAGATGGGTATGTCTCAGAAAATCCAGAACTTGGGTGGTACAGAAAATTTTCATAAAACAGGGCCTAGTTTTTCTGACCCTGGCTACAATAAAGGGATTTTACCTCGTCCTCACCTTCTCTTGTCGACTTGTAGTTGTGAGTTGTGTTTTGAAACTGAAAAAGAGCGTTAATATTATTAAAAGACAAACCTACTTTTAGACTTTCGACTTCACTCAATTTTAAGCCATTAACTAGATTCTAGAACTCCATCAAAGATGTTGATGATAGACAATTAGAGACATGTTTTATCATGTCATTTACTTTCTTCTTAGGTTAGGCCTAATCAAAATCAATTCCAATAATCGATTGTTTACATGACCAACTCGATCAGCCAATGGAAATGCTTGAGTAAACGTCGGCCATCTTGGAACTCCCAGATATTGATCTAGTCCCGTATTTCCAGTGACCTTAACACATTCGGCATTTCTCGACAGTTTCCGCACAGCTTATGGAAGGCGAAATGGCTTTTTATTCAATATTCATCATTGCTATTTCTTAATACTTAATTCTAAATCTAATTGAAGTCTTAATTTGCACGGTTAATTCAACATTTGTCATTGAAAATTGACATTTGTATACCAAAATCATAATTTCTACTGAAAATGAGCATTCTTCGGTATACATTCGGTTTTCCAATAATTGAATTAATAGAATTCTTGCCAAAAATATCCTCTAACACAAATCTAGAAATACAAATCTAGCTCAACATATCTTCAAATGCGAAACGTCAAACACAAATCTCTACCAACAAATGTTCAAATACAAATTTTCAATAGATATCTCGCACAACAAATTTTGCGAAACCTTTCTCCAAATACATATCGAATATATTTGAAGGTTATGAATATGACGACAGGTGTCGCTGTACAACCAACATAAACAGAGCCCTTTATCTCTATAAAGGGCTCTGAACATAAAATATTATTATAGACTATAGATAGCCTCTATCATCCAGTTCAATTTTCAACACACTTCACGACGACATTCACGACTGCAATACTGAAGTTGATACGAGTTGTACGAAGTAGAGATAGAAGTCTTTCAAGACAAGTACGTTTGCTAAATCTTCGGTTCTTGTGTGTGTTAATAATTATTTTCGGTTTCAAATAGCCTAACTTTAAGAATGTATTTTAATTGGGCTTTCGATTATAATTGTCGGTTACTTTTATTTAGAATTAAAGAATAAATCTAGTAATCATATTAGTAAATGTAATTGGTCTAGAGTCTAGGCTACGACTACACAACAGCTTAGTGCCATTGTGGGCAAATAAAAATGTGTCGAGTTCTACACCGAGCCTATTTTCCTTTAGTATATCTTTATCTTGATAATTGCAGTGTGACTTTTGAACAAAAATGCCGAACATTTTCCTGAAAATTGTACTCTGTAAAAACATTGACAATAGGTCTATCCAATATGATCTGTTCATGTTTAGATTTCATTTGACGTTTTTACAATAACACTAGCTACTAGGCCTTCAGCGGATATATATTTTTAGGATGATATAAAAATCATCGGCAAAATGCGATTAACCGATGTACTTGCAAAGACAGTAGGCTACAGCGGTTTACAATTCATGACAAAATCATTGCAAGACATTTGCATGAATAGCCTACTTTTAAAAGACTTGGCCTATGATTATTTGATGGCTATAAATGTAACTTGCCTTGTTAATGCTATGAAAGGAAAGGCTTTTAAATCCTTGGACTGGATGATAGAGGCCATATATATTTTTTATTTAGGTTAACAGCGACATGTGTCGTCAAATATATTCGACATGTATTTGGAGAACTGTTTCGCGAGATTTGTTGGTAGAGTTTTGTGTTTGACGTTTTGCATTTGGAGATATGTTGAGCTAGATTTGTATTTGTAGATTTGTATTTGAGGATATTTTGACAAAAATTCTATTAATTCAATAACTTGAAAACCGAATGTTTATCGAAGAATGCTCATTTTCAGTACAAATTATGAATTTGTATACAAATGTCTATTTTCAATAACAAATGTTAAATTAAGCGTGCAAATTAAGAAAAAGAATTTAGAATTAAGAATTAAGAAATAGCAATGAAGAACATTGAATAAAAAGCCATTCCGCCTTCCATACATTCTGTTAGTCTTGACAATTTCAAATTGTCTTGGTAATGAATACCCCACATTCGTTCGATGTGTTCTATTGCAGGCCTTTTTACTTTATGTTACAATAATCATTCGACTGACTTGACAGTTCTGTAAAGGGAATGTGCCACGGTAATAAATGCATGATTTCGTTGTGTATTCTAGGGTGGAACTCTTTTGGGGAGACCAAATATTTGTTCGCGCGGTCGACCGCCGAGATTGCCCCAAGAGCGAATTTTTCAGAAAGTCGCGGCGGATTTCTTGCTATCAACCAATCAGCTTGTACCACCTCCCTTGCATCATTTCCTAAAATAGAAACTTGTGCACATGGCTTTTCCAATTTGCTTGTGGGGTACAAACAATGGATAAAACGGAAGTTTTGATTTTAGAAGTTGAAAAGAATCCAGTTTTGTTTGACAAAGCTGAAAAAACTTACAAAGAGACAGTAAAAAAGAAAGATATTTGGAAGGGAATCGGAGAGAAGGTTGGACTGACAGGTGTGTGATTAAAAAAAATTCAATTTATTTTGCCTGTTTCATCAATGGTATGGAACTTATAAAGAAAATAACAATTCATTAATTAATTACTTTTTAATTGACTGTTGTCACACTTTGTTTAACAACAAAAAAGGCGATCCGCATTGAAAGCCGTCGACGGTTTTCCGCGTTCGTGTTCGCGCTCTATTTGAATAACTGAACTGATGAAAAGTCGAGTTCGCGGTCGCGTTCGCGCCGGTCGCGTTCGCGTTCGCGCCCTGTATAAACCCACCTTAAGGACGCCTTTCAGGTGTGACGGAGCTAGAACTGTCACAAGCACTTATTCAAACACTGAACTGAGCGATTTTCAGATTATATAAGTATAATAAGTATAAGTTAGAAGTTATTTTTATTTATATCGGATTGAACGAAAGGCGCAGTTGTATAGGGGGCATCAAAACGATTTCTGCCCCTGTTCTCGGACTAAAAGTTGCACGCGTTTTCAAGATCAAAGGCTATAAGCGCAAAAACTCATACTAGATATTTTCTATTTTTCTTATTTTCAATAGGGTTCATCCTAAATGAGGGTGATTACAAACACTCACACCAAGAATTGTGCTATCTGGAGTGTTTACGAGCTGAAAATTGGACTAGTTTTCAAGAACAAGGGCAATTTTTCTGATTCACGATTATAGGGTTGATCCTTGGGTGATAACAAACATTTACACCAAGTTTCGTAAAAATCTGTCAATAATTGAACCTTCTAGAGGTTTTACAAGATAAAATTGAACGCAATTTTAAGAACAAGAACAATAAGGAGTGATATAAAACACTCAAAATCCGTCACCAATTGCACCTTCTAGAGTGTTTACGAGTATTACAAGAACAAGGGCAATAACTCATACTAAGGTAGGTATTTTTTTTTCGATTTTTTATACCTCTACATGAAATGGGGGTGTATATTGCCGTCGGTCCGTTCGTCCGTCGGTCCGTCCACAATTGCTCGTAAACACTCTAGAGGGCACAATTCTTGATGGATTTCGACGGAACTTGGTGTGAGTGTTTGATATCATCCAAGAATGAACCCGATTAAAAATCCGTAATATCGAAAAATATTTAGTATGAGTTATTGCCCTTGTTCTTGAAAACGTGTTCTAGAAACACTCTAGAAGGCACAATTCTTGACAAATTTCATGTGGGCTTATAACAAATGTTTGAAGAACGGAACGTTCTGTGATATTCGGAAATAAAGAACGACAATCAGTATCTGTCAGTAATACCGAGAGAATCATAAACTAGGATTATGAACTTGTCATGTTAGTTTAATCAATGATAAGATCATGATATTATATAGACAGGAGGATAATATTTTTTTTCAAATTTCAAATTTAATCCTTATTTTTAATCTCAATCAAATTAAGTCATTAAGTCATCTAAACTGGATTGTAAAGCTTTAACATAGACTTTATTCACTATTTGGAATTTAAGAATGCTTGTGCTCTAATATAAGATAAATAAGCTTATATAGTATGTAGTATAAGCCCACTGTCAGCTTTGATTCTAAATAAAAATATTTGGCAGTATATCTACACAGTAACAATTACCAGTATGAAATATTCAACCTTCATTCTTACACTTCTTTTGAACTTTTTGGGACGATACTGTATAATATTACCAAATTTCATTAAAATCTGTCAATAATTCCCAACCCCAATAACAAAACAGTAGTAAAGTAAATGAATACTTTAATTATTGTGGCCAAAATATACTCAAATTAAGACTATACGCGTCTGTAACCTATTAACGAACAAATATAATGAAAACAAGATGAAAACCAATCACAGGTATTGAAAGGGTTAATCTGACCAGTGCTGACCTAAACTAATTTACACCTAAACTCATTGTACGAAACAAAATCGAAATATCTTCATTTATACTTAAACTCACTCTACGAAGGAGAAAATAAAATAGTTAAAGGAGTTGCCAATTAAACATTTTATAGATAAAATACTAAAATTGCATCCTGTAAAATTAGCTCTCTCAAAGAGAAAATTATTTGTCTTATTAGCCCCTTTCAAAGACTAACAACAGTTGACTGTTGACTGTTGACAGACAACTATTAGCTTTTAGTAGAGTGTTGAAAAGGCTAACAAAAGTCTATTATTATTAACGTGGTAGCCTACATCGAACTCGAGGCAGCCTACATCGAACTCGAGGCTACTTATTCTAATGATGATAATAATAATAATAATAATAATAACATGAAAATGAATGTAGAAATTGTAAGCCTTTGATCGCGCACAGTTTCTTCAGTATGCAAAAGAAATGTGAATTGGGTAAGAAGATTCGTGGCGGCGCCAACCTCCCGTAGGAGGCCTATAGGCTACATATATGCGACAGACTCACTCCAGGCCCGTAGCTAGTGGGCAATAGAGAGGAAGTGGGGGAGGCCCATCTAAATTTTGTTTTATAAGAAATGACTTGTTGAGTCTATATTATAGTTGAGCACCATTCAAAAAAATGAAATTCTGAGTCTGGTTAATCTTGATTTGGCGCCATTTTGAGTTCTATTATGTTCGTGGCAAATAGTTCTCGACCATTCGTAAGGCAATTAAGGGTTCCTCTTAATTAGCAGTTTCACAATTTTTTGTTATTGCAACAAACAAAAGGAATGTTTTAAAGGCAATAGACCAATAATAAATTTGGAATCAAATGTGCATTCAAGCAGGAATAAAGTAGGAATTATTGGAATCAGCTGAGGCACAAATTCTGTATTTTAAAATACGTGGCAAATATTTTACTGAAAAGTTATGATTCGAATTCTTTAAAACTCGAACTATACCCATCCTATCTCTTTCAATCAAATAAATCTAATTTGAAACAATTCCTGTCAAAGAGTTTGGAGTTACCTCCCTTACTCAAACAAACTACGTCGCAACTATATGATCGATTCGAATAAAATTCTACAATACGTTAAATATATATCGGATCAGACCCTTTTCCAAATTTCAGAGCGTCGCCTTGTTAAATTGAGATATAACGAAAATAACAAAACTTACACCCACTTGTGTTAATCAAGTATATATTATTTGAAACAATTCCTGTTATAGAGTTTGAAGTTACCTCCCTTACTCAAACAAGCTGTACGTGCTACGCCTAGTAGCGCAACTAGATGATCGATTCGAATGAAATTCTACAATACGTTAAATATATATCGGATCAGACCCTTTTCCAAATTTCAGAGCGTCGCCTTGTTAAATTGAGATATAACGAAAATAACAAAACTTACACCCACTTGTGTTAATCAAGTATATATTATTTGAAACAATTCCTGTTATAGAGTTTGAAGTTACCTCCCTTACTCAAACAAGCTGTACGTGCTACGCCTAGTAGCGCAACTAGATGATCGATTCGAATGAAATTCTACTAAATTCTATTAAATATATATCAGACCACACCAATTTCCAAATTTCAGTGCGTTGCCCTGTTTATAAATCGAGATCTGACGAGGGCTTAGCTATAGACTCGACAAGTCATTCAAGTCATCTAAATTTTTCAGGGGAGGGGTGAGGGGTGACCTAGCCCCGCCCCCTCCAGTTATGTGCCTGCTGCAGTTGCTTGTTAATATTTCTGCAGCCTACTCATAGGCTATTAAAAGTATGCTTATTTTCAATAGATCCAGCCCAGCAATACTTAGCCCAGCTGACCTTTGGTTAAAATTAACATGCAATTTGGTAACTTGGTTTTATTGAAATAAATAGCTCTCTGAGAAATAGGCATTTTATCTACAAACAATGATAGACTTTATCATATAGTCATAGGTCAACGGCAGTATATATGTACATGTTTTTTCATTTTTTTCTTTAACTTTCTAGGATCATTGAATAGATACCAAATTGAGAAGTTTAGTAGAAAACAGGATTGGGACTCATTAAGAGACGAAATATTCCAGTGTTATGATGCTGATGAAGTTCCAGAATCCTTTGCATGTAATTTATGCCAGAAAACAACAGACAAGATTTACAGATGTTGTGATTGCTGTCAATGGCAAAAACTATGTATTTGCTGCTTGTTACAACGGCATAGTTACCCCAATCTTCATATTTTTGAAGAATTTAAGGTTAGTGTCAATTTTGAAATTACTGATACAGAAAAAAAAAACGTTTATAGAATGCTAGGAATTGTAAAGAGTTGAAGTATATTCT
Organism: Lottia gigantea; assembly: GCF_000327385.1. Classification (NCBI taxonomy): domain Eukaryota; kingdom Metazoa; phylum Mollusca; class Gastropoda; family Lottiidae; genus Lottia; species Lottia gigantea. Next base: position 4,416,294 of record NW_008706746.1, read on the forward strand.
TAACATTCATTAATTCAAATTCTATTAATTGTTAATGTTACTTTGTTGTCATTCAGCTAATTCTTTAAATACATTTATTCATATTTTGCTTTTGTCTTAATTATTCTTGGCCACAAAGATGTGCCAATCTGTTCAAAACCTTTCTATGATTGATAGCAATAGCATTTATGGGTTGCTTACCTTTCCTTACCTGAGCTAGTGTCGCTCAAAGTTTAAATGAGATCATCCTGCTTATGCTAATTGGCCACTGGTAAAGTGTGAATTGTTCCCACAAGAGATCATAGAGCAATTAGCAATAGGAAATGCAACCTTTTATGTTTTTTGTAATATATGTTAGTGTTTGTAAAGCCTACCAAGATAATTTATGTAGTGGTATGGTGGTATGTATAATAATGATATTGATGATGATAATTGTAGGAGAAAGCCTTCATTGAGTGCAGTACTGATACACCAATATGGAGAATTTGTCACCCATGTGATACAAAGTACCAAAAATCAATGATTTTAGTTGATGATAAAGGTATAGTACACCTACATTTCATTGTTGGAATGCCATTTCTTTGATTCCATTTCTTTTACTATGAAGAAATAATTTAATTGCTGATGTCTTACACAGTTATACAATAACCATGTTACTCATAAATTTGATGTAAATTGTATTTCAATAAAAGTAGGTTGTGATAAGAAAAAAAAATTCCATGTGTTTGATATTTAATGAAGTTTAAATGAAAAAAAATAACAGATTAAAGGAATGATCACTTGGATATATTCATTTGTAATATAGTACAGAGATGTGTAATTATTATATGTTTAGCCAGGTTTCAGTTCAAATTGAGTATAAATATTTTTGCAGGTAAACAACATAGAAGATTACTAGAGTTTTGTAGTTGTGAAAAAGAAGCAGTGACTTTAACCAGATACAAATTTTGGCCATCAAGTGTGAGGTGTCCTGCAGTTGCCTTTAGCTTTGGAATTAAACAGTTCATCTATAAAATCAAAAGATACCAAGTCCTATTATATATATTCTTTATTCTTTATTATATAATTTGTACTTTTGACAGAATTCTTATTTTTAAACATTCTTTTGCAGGAGGTCAACAAATAGCCATTCGACTATCAAAACAAATTAAAGCCTGCAATATGAAAATTAAAGACGCCCTACCAACCTATAATGAATTATACAATACCAACAAAACATTTAAAGAAATAACAAACCAGGATGAATTAGAAAGAAACAGCATTAAACAAAAAGCCTGTAATTTAAGATTACTAATTGAAAGGGCAAGAGAGGAGCAAATAATGGTTAAGGAAGAAATGACATCAACATACAACTATTTTGAGCATCAACTTGACAATCTAAAGGATGTTTTAAAAGAAACTAACTCTGCAAATAGAGAGGCCACCATATTTAAAGAGGGGTTGTTACTGGAAATTAAACTTTCCAGTCTTTATGAACAATTTCATAAGTATGTTGTTTTAAAGGAAAATGCACCTTTATTTTCTATAACTTTATCTTATGAAATGAAAGTAGAAGAAATTTGTGATGATATATGTGATGATATTTGTGATGAATATGATGATGATGACGTTGATGATGATTATGACAATGGTGGAAACTATGGGGATGAGGTGCATTAATATTGATATCGTTAGGATAATGTTTTTCAAGAAAACAAATATGTGTTTTAGAGGTTAATACTTTCCAAGAAAACACTCACACGTTGTAGAGAATGTTTTAAAAAAAAAGCCCAAAACACGTACTCGCTGTAGAGGATAATGCTTTTAAAAAAAACCACCAAAAACACCCACTCGAGGATAATGCTTACAAAGAAAGCAACCACTAGCCATCGAGGATATTGTTTTTTTCAAGAAAACACCCACTCTCAGCAGAGGATAGTGCTTAACATAAAGGATAACGCTTCTTGAGAAAACACCCACTTAACGTAGAGTTAGTTCAATATTTTATGATGTTGTATCATTCTCTTTATACTTATTTTTACATATATATATATAGAGATTTTTAAAACAAAACAATCTAAAAGCTAGTGTTTTATTTTCCTTGCTTCCATTTAGATTCCAGATTATTGTCAGAATATATAAATACATATATTATTGGGCTGGATTCCATCACATTTAGACGGCAATAATACATATGATGTCTTTCCTGGCCGGAGTTCGACAGAATTCCACCTCATTTAGTATAATGATACATATAATGTCTTTCCTGGCCGGGGTTGGACAGAATTCCATCACATTTAGACATATATATGCTTTCTGGCTGGATTCCATCACATTTCTAGACGGCAATGATACATATAACGTGTTTTCTGGCCGGAGTTCGGCAGAATTTCGCCTCATTTAGTATAATGATACATATAATGTGTTTTCTGACCGGGGTTGGACTGGATTCCATCACATTTAGACGGCAATAATACATATGATGTCTTTCCTGGCCGGAGTTCGGCAGAATTCCACCTCATTTAGTATAATGATACATATAATGTCTTTCCTGGCCGGGGTTGGACAGAATTCCATCACATTTAGACATATATATGCTTTCTGGCCGGGTTGGGCTGGATTCCATCACATTTCTAGACGGCAATGATACATATAATGTGTTTTCTGGCCGGAGTTCGGCAGAATTTCGCCTCATTTAGTATAATGATACATATAATGTGTTTTCTGACCGGGGTTGGACTGGATTCCATCACATATAGACGGAAATAATACATATAATGTCTTTCCTGGCCGGGGTTCGGCAGAATTTCGCCTCATTTAGTATTATGATACATATAATGTCTTTCCTGGCCGGAGTTCGGCAGAATTTCGCCTCATTTAGTATTATGATACATATAATGTGTTTTCTGGCCGGAGTTTGGCTGGATTCCATCACATATAGACGGCAATAATACATAAAATGTGTTTTCTGACCGGGGTTCGACTGGATTCCATCACATATAGACGGCAATAATACATATAATGTGTTTTCTGGCCGGTGTTGGACTGGATTCCATCACATTTAGACGGCAATAATACATTTAATGTCTTTCCTGGCCGGTGTTCGGCAGAATTCCACCTCATTGAGTATTATGATACATATAATGTGTTTTCTGGCCGGAGTTTGGCTGGATTCCATCACATATAGACGGCAATGATACATATAATGTGTTTTCTGGCCGGAGTTCGGCAGAATTCCACCTCATTTAGTATAATGATACATATAATGTGTTTTCTGACCGGGGTTCGACTGGATTCCATCACATTTAGACGGCAATAATACATATAATGTGTTTCCTGGCCGGAGTTCGGCAGAATTCCACCTCATTTAGTATAATGATACATATAATGTGTTTCCTGGCCGGGGTTGGGCTGGATTCCATCACATATAGACGGCAATAATACATGTGTTCGGCAGAATTCCACCTCATTTAATATAATGATACATATGTGTTTTCTGACCGGGTTCGACTGGATTCCATCACATTTAGACGGCAATAATACATATAATGTGTTTCCTGGCCGGAGTTCGGCAGAATTCCACCTCATTTAGTATAATGATACATATAATGTCTTTCCTGGCCGGGGTTGGGCTGGATTCCATCACATATAGACGGCAATAATACATGTGTTCTGCAGAATTCCACCTCATTTAGTATAATGATACATATAATGTGTTTCCTGGCCGGAGTTCGGCAGAATTCAGCCTCATTTAGTATAATGATACATATAATGTGTTTCCTGGCCGGGGTTGGGCTGGATTCCATCACATTTAGACATATATATGTTTTCTGACCGGGGTTGGACAAAATTCCACCATGACATTTGGGCGGCAATGATAGAATCTTGGACAAACCTTTACATGCAGCTGATAAACTTGATGTTAATAGTATTTAAGAAAAAGTTTTACATGTACCTAATGAACATGATGTTTGTAGTATCATGGACAAAGCTTCTCTTACAGCTGATATACTTGATGTGTATGGTATCTGGGACAAAGTTTTACCTAATAAACATGTCTGTAGAATCTGGGACAAAGCTTTACATGTACCTAATAACCTTGATGTCTGTAGTATCTGGGACAAAGTTTTACCTAATAAACATGTCTGTAGAATCTGGGAAAAAAGCTTTACATGTACCTAATAACCTTGATGTCTGTAGTATCTAGGACAAAGTTTTACATGTACCTAATAAACTTGATGTCTGTAGTATCTAGGACAAAGCTTTACATGTACCTAATAACCTTGATGTCTGTAATATCTGGGACAAAGTTTTACATGTACCTAATAACCTTGATGTCTGTAATATCTGGGACAAAGTTTTACCTAATAAACATGTCTGTAGAATCTGGGACAAAGCTTTACATGTACCTAATAACCTTGATGTCTGTAGTATCTAGGACAAAGTTTTACATGTACCTAATAACCTTGATGTCTGTAGTATCTAGGACAAAGTTTTACATGTACCTAATAAACTTGATGTCTGTAGTATCTAGGCTAAAGTTTTACCTAATAAACTTGATGTCTGTAGTATCTAGGCTAAAGTTTTACCTAATAAACTTGATGTCTGTAGTATCTAGGCTAAAGTTTTACCTAATAAACTTTATGTCTGTAGTATCTAGGACAAAGTTTTACATGTACCTAATTAACTTGATGTCTGTAGAGTCTAAGACAAAGTTTTACATGAACCTTGTAAACTTGATGTTAGTATGTTGGAGATAGCTATACATTTACCTAATAAACATGTCTGTAGTATCTAGGCCAAAGCTTTAAATGCAGCCGATAAACTGGATATTTATAGTATTTTTGGACAGCATGCCACATGTAGCTAAAAAACTTGTCTTTAGTATCTAGACTAGTTTTACATGTTATTGGGCAAGATTAGCAAACATGGCCTCAGCAAACACAGCCTCAACAAAGACGGCCCCAGCAAACACAGCCTCAGTTCATGAGCATAGTGTTAGTCTGTAATAAAAGCTTATGATGCTGAAACCTGGTTTTACAAGGATAGACAGTATACAGTGTGTCATATAAAAAATTACATCGCATTATTTCAGTCTTTATCTTAAAAAGTCAAAATATACAATTTGGGTTTTTTGCAGGACCTTCCTTGAACATATTATGTAAAGTCTGTTTCTATTTACAAGTTCTTTTTCACAACCTGCAAAAATATAATAAATAAAAACATATTAGAGTAATCTGTTACAATTTGTTGCATATGCAGTGAATCTTTCTTGAGAAACTAACATGAATGAATTTTTAGACTGACCGTATTGTTATTGTTATTATTATTGTTTTGCTAGTATTTTTACCATTGTATCAATGACTAGATTTAGGTATTTAACAATGATTTTCATCAATGACAACATCAATCATATATAAAAATAAAATAATAGGAACTAATTTTACATTTTTAATATAAGTCTCATTGCATACGCTCCATTAATATACATTTTTGAAACTGAAAATAAATGATATAAAAAATTACCAAATTCTCCTCTGGTAACCATGAAAAACTACCATCTACAGACCACTTAACATAAACTTGTCCTTCTTTTTTCTCTATAATTTCTTCAACTTCATACACTAGAATAGAAACATGCCAGTATTATTATATTATTTATTATATATTATTATCAGAATATTTATTGTTGTTTTCATTTATTCAAACTACACTGCTACTTATGGCCTTCTTTCATTGACTGAAAGACAATAACATTGCAAAACAATTTAATAATAATATAATATAATGCTTAAAATATTATTGGTTTATGCACTCTCAATTTGTACTCTGTCGCTATGAGCAGAAAAATTTATAATAATTGAGGCATCTCAATAAATAAAAACCGGATATCCCATTAAAAGTATATCATGTTGTTGCTCTTACAAAATTTACATTTTCTTCTGTTCACGGCAAATGGATATTTAAATGATATTGGTCCTTAGCAGTTTTTTGCTGTTGGGACTTCGGGTTGTGGGTGGTTTGAGCAAAATGTGAGTTATCAGGTTTTTAATCTAGCCGCCTCAATTATTCTTTTAGTCTTATACTTAAGTTGAGATATAATTAGACACCTAGCTTTGAAAATAAAATAAATTCAGATAGCAAATCGTACTTCACTTACACTTATTCTCTTGGACCATTTTCTTTTTTGTTGTATATTTTCCTATCAAAAGATTTTTTCAATGTTTAAATTATTAAGGATAATGCTATTTTGAATAAAGCTATTGAATTTAAGCTTGTTTCACTTTTTATCAATGGATCTTTAAATATTTGATTTACAAGCTGATTTAGCTCAATTTCATGTAGGGTTATTACATTTTGAAATTGCAATTTGTTGTGTAAGGTCACAAGGAATACCAAAAAATATACATACGTTTAGGTGCCTTTCTTTTTTTACGCATTCCTGAAAAAATGAAGCATTGAAAATAATTAAAAAACAAACAAATTGATAGGGAAACACAATGTATATAATATCAATTTTATTTCAGATATTAATACATTTTATGGCTATAATTTATTTCCTCAATTCAGTTTTATTTTTGACATATTGGAGTTAGTGTCAATGCCTTTGAATCCCTATCATAAAGACGAGACAATTTTGAATTATTTGAGCATTTGTAAATAAACAAAAAAATAATTTACCTGTTTCAAGGACCCCTCTTTTAGATACCTGTTGCAAAAGATTATCCAAATCTGAAAAAAAAAATATTGTGTTGTCGTTTCATGTTAGCAATATAGATATAAATGAAAACTGTCACTGAAAAGTTTTATTTACATATATTGCGTTTGTTCCAACAACTAATCATACTGATTTTGATAATTAGGTGTTTAGAGGCCACGAGTCTTGTTCTTGGTTAAAGAAGACATTGAGAAATTCTATTACCTGTTGATTCGAGAACCTTAATTTCGTTTTCTGGCAACTCTGCTGCTATTATTTCTCCTGAAAATATATCAAGTCAAACTTTTTTTTTTACAATAGTGTCATGATCTAAAATAACAAGTCTCAAAGACTTTAATTTAAAATTAGAATGATGCAAATAGAAGCTTAGTGTCACTTATAAACATACAAGGCTACCTCTAAATTCCTGTAAGCAAAGAAAATTTTGAAAAAAAGTAATTATAATATCTACCTAATGTTTCTGGAACCTCTATTTCTTTTTCTGGCAGTTCTGCTTCTAATATTTCACCTGAAAAAATGTTAAAATAACATAAAGCCTTACTATACAATAAACCCATGCATTATATCTGATAAAAATGAATCATGCCTAAAACCAAACATATATTTAGTCAAGGGTAATAAAACAAAACTGTTCATGAATTATCACTAATTTTGGACTTAAACTCTATGTATACTAAATTTAACCACAATGATATAATACAACTATATTGTGTCTATATAATGTAAATGTATATTGTTCTTGTAAACAAATTATATCATGAAAAAAAAGAAGAAAAGGATTCCCATAACTGGTTATTGTTTACTTACCATGCTCTTTTACGTTTCCTGTTTCTGTTGCACTAAAATTTCAATAAATATAGATAATTATACATTTCTTGTGATATGACTGTAATTCCATAAACCGACTGACAGCACTGTTTAGTCACCTATTATCCTTTATTCACTAAGTTATGTCAAAAGTTGTTTTCGAACAATTGTATCTTACTGAACTACATATAACACACACAAACGTAGTTCACAGCCATTTTGAACCTCTACCTCGACTTATTTATTCAAAATTTGTATAAAGGCAATACTTTTCACGAAGTGTTCAAGTCAAATTTTAAGGCCATTTCTAAATATGAAATATTAAAACCCTTAAAACCTCTTAAAATTCAACTTATTAAGGCGAGACATGAAATCAAAATGGTTGTGAACTACATTAGTGTGTGTTACTTCCATCTTAGAATGGCAATCGTATACCGAAATGGGTAAGAACAATTTACCCTCCACATTTCATGCTCAAAATAATGCTTCAAATGATAACATTTTCAAGGACAGTGTCCACAAACCACAAGAAATGCTGAACTACAAAGCCAAGATTGCAACATAGGAGTAATGGTTTCTAGGCAAAAAGTCAAAAAGAGTGTATCATAGTTGACCATAATCTTGTGACCATGGTGACGGATTTATCAATTTTCCTCCATACTTACTTTCCTGGATGAAAAGTTATCGACAGCTTAAGAATAGCTTCCATAGCGCCATTGCTGTATAAATGGGGCTCTTTAAAGACTAGTTCAGTTGCTAAACCAATAACTTTGTGAGCCCCATTTATTATTGCCTTATAAGGCACAGCTGTCTTGATTCCAGTTGAATTCTCTAGAAAATAATGTTTTGAACATCATAGATTTTTTTCTTCTAAAAACAGATTGGCTTTGTACAATCTGAATCAGAGAGGCATAGCAAAATTGGTAGATATGTCAAATTAAGAAGTTCATTTTTTGTTGATTGTTTTAAATTACTATTTAATGCAAAAAAGGAATAATGTAAGGTACAGATATTTCATAATCATCTGTAGAGCCGCTTAATTTTAAAGTTATATCATTATTTCAATTACCCCAACAGTGACGGAAGTGCTCTCTCAGCTGTTTCTGTAACTTTTTCTTTTTTTCTGAGTTCGTTGGTGGGCAAGTAATAGCAGTTGAAGATGTTGTCTTGATATCTAAAGAGAAGAGTTTTGTAACAAAATGAAAAAAAAAATATCTAAAATGTATCCTTAATATTTGTTTTACAAGCCAACAGAACTTAATATAAGCTCATATCCCTTTCCAATTGTATATCTGTAATCCAGTATAAAATGATAATCAGCTTTAAATGGTATTCTTGATGGCATTTTTCTGTTTCCAGGAGGTATATAATTCTCTACATTACTAATATGATGATCGTATTATACGTTACTGTTTTCTATCCAACTTTCATTATTTGTTACATCTATTAATTTCAATTTTGAATTAATAATTCTTTAACTTTTGCTCTATTGAATATTCACCTCCACAAGAATAAAAAATAAGTAAATTACACTTGCCTGATTTACAGATGTAATCTTTAAATTTATCAAACATCTCTTTGTTGAAAAATGATTCTGCTTTTGAGGTAACAAAGCAGATATCATTCTTGCTATTGAGAATATCTTCCGGATCTGTACCAAATCCACCAATAGCAAACCCCACTTCAGCTAAAGTCATAATCTAAATCCAAAAAAAATTTGAAAAGTGAAGGCAGTAAATATTACATTATTAAATTCTAAAATCAGATTCTATGAGGGTAATTATTATAGACAATGGAAATCAATCTACCATAGAATTTGAATTAGATTTCCATATTCCCTATGAACAAATGATCGTGTTTGACTCACCGAATTTTGGATGGCCTTTATTTCCTGTGAGATAACCTCACTACGTGATCTTCCTTTCAGAAGAGTACAACGAAGTTCTTTAGACTCGGTCTGAAACTTTTTGACAGAGGCTGGGTCTAAAGACTTCCATTGTTCCCCTAATTTTTTCAGATAGTCTCCGCCATCCATATCACCTTAAATTATAAAATCATTTATGTAATTTCAGCTCCACTATAAATACTGTGGCGGGGGTCACTTTACTTGTGAAACCAGGTTTACTCTGTCTTACTTTACACCCAATCCAATTCAGCAACATGCCAATTTTAATAGTTAAAGGGACTGACGCACAATTTGAGGTGTTTATTTGAGTCTTCAGAAGTACTAGAAATGTTTGAAAACCACATAATTCCTTAAAAATTATCTCAAACTAGGAATTACTATTTCCTGATGTCTTTTCTATATGGCAGTGTCCAATAAAAACACGATTCGTCTTTTTAACTTTCAAACGGACAAACATGGATTTGAAGGCTCAAATTTTGTTGGCGAGTTGTGAACACTATTACTGATTTGTTTAGCTAAAATATTCCTGTTTCTGAGACTAAAGTATGATTGATCAAAAACTGGTGCACCGGTCCCTTTAATATTTTTTTTTAGCACATTCAAAGTGATAGAAGCTTCAAAAATCAAATTTAAAGAAATATAAAATAAATAACACAAATTGCCAGTACCGTATCAGATAACTTACATCAAAATATGTTACATGATCGACAACAACCAAGTCTACCAGAATTAAGACATGAAATAAAAATATTGACAACCTACCTTTTGGTTGACCAGAGGCAAACAGACTGTAAGCTGTGGGCCCCCTTGAATACTTTCTACATTTAGGATACATTTTAGAGTTTCCATTCTGTATCCTGTTTTGCTTAGCCCGTCTGTTTCCTATCCATACCTAAAAATTTGAAACACAGATTGATTTTTAATGTTTTACAGAAAATATTTAACCTTATGAAACATCATTAAGATTTACCATTAGCATACATATTTTCAAACTTAAAACTTATATTTTCTTCTGTATTTTTGAAACTTACAAGATAAATCAAAGCAATGTCTCCAAAATTTTGAAGTATGTAAGGTTTTAAAAGTTTATGATGTAAGCTTATATGCATTTTTAGGTTACAGACAGTAATGTTGTTACAGATGTCCATCTTAATTGTCAAACTTACTTTAACCTTGTCTTCAGATAACTCGTTCTGCAGCCACTTTGACAATCAAGGTATGGCATGGTTAGGCCAAAGTACAAAGTATGGATCCGAACCGCAAAACAAAATCCGAAATCATTTTGACGCATGAGACATTTTAGATCTCAATAGATTGAAATTCAAAACAGGGTGTAGGGTGGTAGGGGAGGGGGCATACTCCGGGCCAGCCAAATTACTGAAAGGGCCTAGATCTTTTGACTTGATTCTAAATCTCGATTGATCATTCGCGTGCATAGCCTGTAAGTAACAGACCCCATCCGCAACAAAACGTGATCTTGGCCTAGCATCCCCCATCCCTCCGCCATTGGCCCCCGTAGAAAAACTTCTGGCTCAATCTAAATAGATTGTAGTCTTTTGCGTTTTGGAAGTTCTATAAGCCCAGCTAAAAGATGTATAAAGATTGCCGGCGGTTGTTACTTACTTGTTCTATAGATGGTGTAGTCATGATTCTTGTCTTTCTTTTGCTAATTTGCTTCGCTTAAATTCGAGATGGATGAGCCTATTCTACTTTTTTCCCGCGCTCCGAACACGTTCGAAATTTTCATTGGTAGATTTATTTACTCACCGCGCATGTTGAACATGCGCACAGTGTAGGCCTTTTCTTATCTTTTGTTAGCCTTTTCAACACTCTACTAAAAGCTAATAGTTGTCTGTCAACAGTCAACAGTCAACTGTTGTTAGTCTTTGAAAGGGGCTAATAAGACAAATAATTTTCTCTTTGAGAGAGCTAATTTTACAGGATCGGGTGAAAATTGGGCTAAAACCTGAACGCTTTTTTTAAGAACAATGGCAATAACTCAAAAAAATATTTTTCGATTCTTCTGATTTTCTATAGGGTTCATCCCTATCCGGTCCGTCCGTTTTTATCTGATTTGGATGAAATTGGTGTGGTCATTTATATTAATGAGATTTGGACAAGTTCGAATTTGACGATCTTTCGATGAACGGTTCTTGAGTTATTACCATTACACAATATAGAGTATAGTGTCGAGGAATCTTTAACGTGCACAGCCTGTAGCAAACGGGGCCCAGGTTTATTGTCCTATCCGAACGACTAGACACCTTTTCCATGCCAGCCCCTGTTACCTGCATCACTGACAGGGGGAAAACGGGTTGAAAAATAGGAAGGCATTTTCTCGACATATGCCGGAATTGAACCCTAGACCTTCAGATTAGCGAGCAAGCATCTAACTCACCGCGGCTACTCATAATTCATTTGAGATAAAACAGAGGACATATTACACAAAAGAAGTTGCACTATTTTACTACAAACATTTTCCAATTTAGAAATGACACTTTACAGTTGAAAATGTACTTCTGGTATTTATCAAATATGACGGTGGTTTATCTTTTAAGATTTTTGGAAGATGCTAAATGAATTATCTGAATGGATTTTAGTTAAGTTACATGTGAATATAAACATCTGAATTTAGAATTTCAATCATTATATTGTTTGAATTATAAGTAGTAGGTAATAACATATTTTACAATTGTCTTTGAATCAGTGTATTAGACAAATCGGTAGAGCATAGATTAATAGCGCAAATTGACCTCCATACAAACTAGGAGTTCACTTACTATAATACATGTCTTTTCTATTTATATGATGAGTCGTCTTTTTAACTTTTCAAACGCGGTTAATTCTGGACACACAACTTGGGATATAAACACTATTAATGATTAGTTTAGCTAAAATAAATTCCCGTGTCTGTGACTATAGTACGATTTGTAAAAAAAAAAAATAGTGCATTGTTAGAAAACATTTCTTTTAAGCATGTTCATCTTGGTTGTTATATAGAAAATATAACTAAAGTTCTTATATAGTTTATTCCGATAATGTTAGTCTACAGGTGGGTTCCTTATGCCTCTTATTGGTGGATTGACTTTACGACCTGAGCTGTCCGTTATCCACAGACAAAACTGACTAAAAACGATGTTGTCTTGGTTTATAAAGACAATACAGCAGTAACGGACATTACAATAGAAAACAGAAACGTTAGTATGTAAGTTAATAGATGATAGATAAGAACATGGCATAAAACACAAATAAAAACTACTAATCTTATTCATTAATGGAGAAATATTATTTGTTCCATTGTTTCAATGACATTGGTATTTAACCACTCTCATCTGGTAGTTGATAATCATCGCGTGATAACCTTCTTCGTATATTTCGGCCACTTGACCACCGGGAGAGTGACGTATACTAGATTAGAGGCGACCGAGTTTTCGCTGGAAGATAAAGTACCTTGGAAGATGCCTGAGTGCATTTTCCAACAGCATCTGTGCCTTTAATAATGATGCAGGTATCCGAAATAATATGCGGCAGAGTGACAGATTAGTCTGCTCAAAAATGCCAACTGATTTGTTTGTCAAGTGCTGTAAGATCAAACGAAAATATCATTTCACAAATTTCGGAAGGTACATTCCGCATTTTTTGTATGGGTAGAAAATATTTTATGCTCAAATTTGTGAAAACTATACATCAAAATCTAGAGAAATGTGCCCTATAACATAATATCTGAAATAAAAAAATCCAGCCGTAATTCTTAAACGCCAAAAATATTGAAGCTGTTAGAAAACCACTGTACGGATTTGAATAAAATAAGCGCCAAATAAAATCCTATTCGAATAATCTTGGACCTTAAACTCACCAAGAAATGCCAGGAAATCGTGTTTCTTGGAGTTCCAATTCTCAAAATTGTCTATGGAAGGTCCCTCAAACACTATACAAACAAACTTTAAACTCGCGTCTCAGGGATTCTAATTCCAAAAATTTTATAGGAGAGCTCCCCCAGATTAACCGTTTTAAAACATTCAGTTTGATCAAGAGGATACATAGATATAAATAGCATACTTTAGAAATATTGATATTGAAAACTTTAAACTTAAATATGATGTTGCATTATTTTCATTCAGAAATACCATACTGATATTAAAATTATGAAACCTGTATCAGAACTTTTCAAGTTGACATTATTTGCTTTGTGCCAAACACTCAATAGTCTATCTCCGGTAAATTAGTATGATAAAGAGTACAAAGTAACCTGTACAATGCAGACTATAAAATATATTCCAACGGTTAACTATTAACTAGACATCATTAGTGGTAAAGCTTTACACTTAATAGGATAAGTAAGATTGGTAACGTGTAGGTGTACATTAGCTGTTTTCAAAACTGTAATATAGGTAAAAACGTGACGCCTTAAATACTGAATTGGGAAATAGGAAAATAGTTTGATATTGTCAATATGTAGGGTTCCCCCACACGCTTCAATGTTTAAGGAATTTAAAAAAGGGAATTGATATGTTGTCATCTTTTTATGATAATAAAGTTTTATTGTAGCCCACACTGCACACGTAACGTCATTGCGAAAGAATTAAATGTGCATTAAATTAAAACTAATACATCTAACAAAGTATTAAATTTTATATTTGGAAATTACTAAAACAAAAAAACATAATAGTAATGAGCATTAACTTAAATCTCGTGCTGGGAGCCGCGGTGGCTCAGTGAGTTAGACGCTTGCTCGCTAAACCTGAGGGTCCAGGGTTCAATCCCGGCATAGGTCGAGATAATACCTTCGGATTTTTCAACCCGGTTTCCCCCTGTCAGTGATGAAGGTACGAGAAGCGCCTAGTCGTTCGGATGGGACAATAAACAGAGGCCCCGTGTGCTACAGGCTGTGCACGTTAAAGATGCCTCGACAGTTGGAAATCGAAAAAGAGCAGGCTTATACCGCTGTCCTGGCAAAATTTCCCTCATTGCACCCTGCATTGCGTCGCCTGTCTTCATTAGCCCACATGGTGCAGAAAAGTAGGACGTAAAACTCCATTCATTTCATTTAAATCTCGTGCTCTTTGTGCAAAATCTATGAGCAAATCTTTTTGATTAATAGTTTATAATATATATAGTATTGTAATCATTATTTACAACATCGATAACAACTAAATATGGTTCAACAACTACAATCCAGTGGATAGAATACTGAATTTACTGGTATTGACTGAAATACTAAAAGAAATTGGCCGATAGGAGGATGCGCATGTCTTTGGACTGATGTTGAGTAAATATACCGGAAAATATGTGGCAACATCTGCGCTTGGCACATCATGAAATCTGAAAAATTTGCTGATACGCTTTTTGTATTTGACAGTTATACCACTGATAGGATATGGTCAGGGCATTTCCCTGTCAATTAAAATTTTTAGAACTCATTTCCAATTCATTTCTAAGGAATTCCAAAATTTCAATACAATTCCATGCTTTTGTCTAACGAAGGAAAATAAATGACAGCTTTCTGGAGGGGCTCAAGCTATGTTATTTCGTGACATATGCTCTATAAAATATATGCCATTATGCACAAAATCAATTTTGTTAATCCCGCGATTGCGCTTTATGGCGCTTCCACTTGTAAAAAATAAAAACCAGCAGCCTTAACATAAGAACAGATAATTTAAATATTGAATTTATCTTGGATTTTGAAATGTAATCCGGATATTCATTTGATTTGCTGTACTTATAGAATGTGTTTATTGCGTGATATACTTTTCGAAATGTTCCTTCCCCCTCAACTTTTTTGTGTCTGAAAGTGGTCGTGACATGGTTGGTGTGACATAGCAAATCTTATGTCACCATCTGTATTTAATCTATTTCTTGAGGTCGAGTTGCCAGTTGATTCTTTCAAATAGCTAAAGAGCTTTTTAGACGCCTGGTTCACATAATATTTTAATTCGATCCTAAACCACTACTTGTCTTAAAAAGAGGTTCATTTGTATCACATGTGGGGTTTACTTGTATCCGCAAGGGTCACTACTATCTTACATGTCTTTATGGTGGGATCCTGTCAGTATCTTACCTTATTTAAACCACATTTGAAGCAGTTTTTCACTCAAAAGCTGCAGTAAAGTTGACAAAATATTAGAGAAAAACTGAAATATAACATTTTATTTTGATAATGGTATAATAAGAATATCACAAAGCTCACATAAATAGCAACAAACAAAATAAAAATAGAAGGAAAAATATAATTTTACAATAAATTTGATATAATTAAATATAATATATACTGATGTTTGGAATGTTCGAATATAAGAATTGTTTGGGAACATTCTCTCAAATTTTGCAATCATTCTGTTTCTTGGTAATTTCGCTATACTAAATACATTTCGAATAAAACAATATACCTATATATATATATATATCAAACAATACATGGTCTCTTCTAAAAGGAATATGTTAAGTCGATAAAATTGAGTTCACATTGAACTATCGTCATAACCGTATGTCTTAGTTTTAATTTCATAATTCGTCATTATTGTATGCTGCATACTTAATAAAAGAAATAGCCTATCTAAAGGCTCATCGTCCTTCTAATCAATAAATAGATCGAAGGGTGGTTCATTTTGTCCAAATAGCTTCGTAAGAGGTGATGAATATTTACCAACCGTTTTTCATATGAGAGGTGTCCGTTCTCATTTGATCAGCGTGTTCAGCATAAAATAACTAAGAAATTCAGCTCAAGTTTTGATTCAATCAATAGTTAAGAATTTGAGAATGCATTTCCCACTATGCAACTAAATAATTTTATTTTCCGTCTTTTCATTAATCTGACTATTCTCGAAGATGTCTACATTACTTTAAGATAACAGTATTTTGGAAAGTTTTCCTTTTGTAGCGTACAAAATATCAGGCCATGTCTTAAACCTAATTATTTAGAAATAGAATATGTTATGCAGTTAGGAAGAAAAAATATAATATCAAATGAAAACATGCGAAGATATACTGAATTATCCTAAGATATTCTAGCTATCTCATCTTGTACACTGGCATCCTACACTCATATCTACATCCACAAACAACCAACTTCTTCTCAATGTTGTCGGAATTCTGTGATCACTACATCTTGCAGCTAAACACAATTTTAAAACTTGGACCGAAACAACAACAGACGTACAATTATAATGTCCATACCAACACGTATCACTCATACACTGCACCTCCAATATTCTACTAGGGTATAAATGTTCGCCTAGAATTTTCCAATGAGAGTCTGTTACACAACTCCATGGTAGAGGAGCCCCAGGAGCAAATGGTTCTGATGAAGTCCTTCTGCTTAGTCCATAATAATCCATCTCACTTCTTCCAATTAAAGATGCACACACTCCAGTCGAATTCAAATTGATTAATTCTACTATTAAAATTGTCACTGCCATTTTCTGAAAGTGAGAGAATAAGTTAATGATAGAACCATTTTTGTTTATTCATATTAGGCAATAGTGACAATAAACCATCAATAAAACCGTCCCCAATTACACGGTCAAAATAACTCAAACCTTGTCGATCTAAACCTTGTTAAAATGGAAGTAGTGTGCAGTCGAAATAGATCGAATTTGGTCACTACGGATCACGAAAAGAGAATGAATACAAGTTCGTTGAGCTATTTGCGTTAAACAGAATATTTAAAGGGACAAATGTGCCACAATTTGGGGTGTGTTGGGGGAGTGGTTGTTCGATTTGAGTGTTGAATATATGCATGTAGTTTTAAGAAGTAGTAGAAATCTACGAAAATCGCATAATTCCTTCAAAAATATCTCAAACTAGGAATTTCTTTTCCTTTATCTATAGTTGTCCTTCCATATATATGGCAGTGTTTCAAGAAAAGAAGACTCGTCTTTTTAACTTTCAAATGCAGATAATTCTTGACACACATGGATTTAAAAGCTCAAATTTCGACGGTGAGCTGTAAGCACTATTACTGATTGGCTCACTTAAAACAAATCCAGTTTCTGAGACTAAGGTACGATTGATAAAACTCATTTTCGGACCAGACACTATTTTTTTTACCAACTCATGTAAGAATTTCTGTTAAGAAAATACTTCTAATAAAATAACATTTCTCTATAGAGACGTGATAAGAATGAAATGTCATGCTCAAGGCAGTCTTTGATATTGTATCATTATGAATGGTGCCTTTTTATCGTCAAATTAGTGATTGTTCTTGTTAACTGATCATATAATTGATATATTATATATTTAGCAGCTGTTATTGGAAGATTACAATACTGGTTGTCCCTCAGACTTTATATTATAAAAATACCCATAAAAATGGTAAGCACCTGTATGTTTCTAATTACAAAATTAATTGTTTTGCCTGGTTCGTTTTATTAATGAAATTCCTGATGTTTCTATCGGACTGAATGGTACTAGTAGACCATAGCAATTAATCCAATCGAGGACACAAATGCCAATCAAATCAATTAAGGTCACTATGGCAGGATATTCAATGGTTAATCACATGGTATAGATTTACTGAAATGCATGTAGGTAATATGATCACCAGGAAAACTATCATAGTAAATTGGACATGAGGATAATTGGCCACAAGCAAATTGGTCACATGGTAAATTTGTCAAGTTGAAAATCGGTCAAATGATAGGAACATAAACTGGTAACCTGGTAACAGTATTTTATTCACAAGGTAAATTGTTTTTAGTAAAATATGGACAGACGGTCAACTGGTCACAGTAATTTGTTCACAAGATAAACTGGTCACAGTAATTTGTTCACAAGATAAACTGGTCACAGTAATTTGATCACAAGTTAAACTGGTCAGAGTAATTTGTTCACAAATATAAAAATGGTCACAGCAATTTGTTCTCAAGTTAAACTGGTCCTAGTAATTTGTTAACAAGGTAAAATGGTCACAGCAATTTGTTCACAAGTTAAACTGGTCACAGTAATTCGTTCACAAGTTAAACTGGTCAGAGTAATTTGTTCACAAGGTAAAATGGTCAGAGTAATTTTTCACAAGTTAAACTGGTCAGAGTAATTTGTTCACAAGTTAAACTGGTCAGAGTAATTTGTTCACAAGTTAAACTGGTCAGAGTAAATTGTTCACAAATATAAAACTGGTCACAGTAATTTGTTCACAAGTTAAACTGGTCAGAGTAATTTGTTCACAAGTTAAACTGATCAGAGTAAATTGTTCACAAATATAAAACTGGTCAGAGTAATTTGTTCACAACTTAAACTGGTCAGAGTAATTTGTTCACAAGTTAAACTGGTCAGAGTAATTTGTTCACAAGTTAAACTGGTCAGAGTAAATTGTTCACAAATATAAAACTGGTCAGAGTAATTTGTTCGCAAGTTAAACTGGTCAGAGTAATTTGTTCACAAGTTAAACTGGTCAGAGTAATTTGTTCACAAATATAAAACTGGTCACAGTAAATTATTCACTTATGAACTTACCCTCTAAAGTAACTGGTCACCAGTAGTTTTGTCAAAATTATCCACGAGGATAAATTGATTATAGTTTGCCCATTTTGCCCCAAAAAGCATATTTACAAATAGTCATTTTGCCTTTGATTTTCAAGTCTTTACATGCAAAATATCTCTTAAGTTTCATATGTTGTAATTTATGTCTATCATCCTTTGAATTCCGATAAAATGACAAGTAAACAATCTCTCGTGATCAGTGATATTAGAATTTGACTCACGAAGGGAATTTGGTAATGAAGGTGTAGTCTGGTGAAGCTCCGGAATAAGACTATTTTGTAATATTCATGACCTTCTAAATAATTACTTAGACGGTAAAATAGAACAATAATAGATTTGTTGCAAATTGGGATTGAATGAAATACCATTTAAGCCTATAACATAGACAAATTTCCACTGTACCGAGAGATGATTAAACCTTTTAATAGACGGCTTAAGAACATCTTGACATAGATTCATTCGTATGCAAAAAGGTTTGGACAAATAACAAACCATCCCATCGGACAAACGCCCAGATTTTACTTGTAGATCAACCAAAGATTTGGTTGAGAAACTATTTCTAACCTAAAAACATTTTGGTTTTTAACTCTGCGAGCGCAAATTGTTCATAGTAAGACTTACCCATACTGCTTGTGTCTTTACATTGTTAGACCATTTGTATGGATACCATGAAGGCCGCTCTGCTTGCTTTATACCCATTCCTTGGATTAAAACAGTTCTTCCAACCTCTCTTACCAGCTCTAAAACATAGATTCCATTGTTAAAATGTTCACAGTACAGATTAGGTTGCATCTGATACTATTATCATTAACACTCGGTTGATCTGTAACAGAAAGAAGAACCTATTATCACCAACGATAGGTTCTTCTTTCTGTTACAGATCAACAAATCGTATACTGCAGTGAAATCTACAGGATGGCGAATTTTGAGATATTAAGTAGTAAGCACAGTGGTACAAAACCTAGATTCCATCTTTTCATTTAAGTAGGCTTAAATGGTTTTACCTGGATTATCTAACATTACAAAACTTACAACATGGATTTGATCAAAATTTCTTTTCATTTTTGATAACTGATTAAACATTAAAGGGACAGATGCGGTATTTTGGGGGATTGATTTAAGCCTTCAAACAAGAAATTTAACTTTCTATTCATTTCTTTAACAAGCTTATCTTCTCTCTGAAATTTTGGGTATCCGAATGTTGAACGTATTGTTGATATACTCTCTGACACAAAGACATCTTCCGTCGCAGCTTTGCGTAGAAGAAGTGAGACAGGATGATTGAGTCTACTGTATATACATGACGTCATCAACAGATATTCAAAATAAAAAAGATTCAAAATAAAAAGTCTCTTAAAATGACGACTCGTTAAAATAACTTACAAACATAGATGATTATTGATACACATGGATTTGAAGGCTTAAATTTCGACGATAAGCTGTGAACATTATTATTGTTTAGTTTAGTGGAACAATTTACGTTTCAGAGGCCAGGGTAAATGCCACACTGTCCCTTTAAGTGCAGCTCGAGCACCATTGTCTGCAATGAAATTTCTGTAGAGTAGGCAATTACAAAAAGGCGGTCTCTCTTTTGTGATTTACAATTTAAGTTTCTCTACCGGGTGTCCTCGCCTACTAAATATAGTTTACAAAGTTGTCCTTTGAAATAGCTACAAGGAAGTAAAAAAAACACGATTTCTCTGATATTAGAATCCATTCAAAGAGACAGTAACTCTATAGGCGGTTCCGTGGAGGTGCGAACATCATATGTCAATGTGCCTGACAGGGAATACATGTTCTTTGTTTCATTTTTACACTTATGTCAATATACTGATTTATTACAGAAAACTGCTGACAATACTGAAATACCTTTTATACCATTAAATGAGCTCCAGCAATATAATGTAGAAACTATCCCTACCATCTAATGGAAAAGAAGGAGGACAGAATTGTACTGTTACTCAGCCGTGGAAGCCTAAATTAAACAACACTTTTTTAACTCGTTTTATGGAGTTTGCATCGCATAATTCCACTACAGTTTAATAGAAAAGCTAAGGGGAAGAGGTGATTATTGCGGTGTCGGGGGTTTAGTTCTTGCAGAACCTTAGACTGAATCAACGACTGTCAACTACTGGCGGCGTATGGGAGAATCTCAACAATTGCTGCTTTCGGTTAACCTGAGCGCAAAGACAGTTTAAAAATAACAGTTTTCTCATCTGTTCATGTTCTTCATTCTAATGTAAATTGAATCTGATAATCGTTCTTAGCGATCGATATCTGGGACCATTCAGTTGATCACCATAGTTGTTATTTGCAGTCAGTTTTTCAAGCGTTTTTATGAATATCTTGAAATGAAATGAGATGTTCTTAATCGCTAGTTGATCTGAGATCATATTTACAATTTGTCAAATTAACTAATAAATCGAATTCACTTATTTCACTAAAACTTCATCTAAAGCAACAATAATTTTCGGTGGTTAAGTTACAATTACAGTCTCTCATACAGATTTGTCTCCTTAAAAAGGGACAGCAAGGATCAAGAACTCTCTATAAGAGATCGATACAATGCAATATCCATTGATTGTGGCACTTCCGTTTAATCAATTAATTAACCAATGATACAAAGTAGATCGGTTGAGGTCTTTCAGGGGCTGTGTAGAGGTTTTCCTTTCTACGTGTGTCGGGGTGGCTTCTATTTGCATCATTCCAACTTCAAGTTCTCGTGAGGTACGCTCTAAAACGCATGGTTTTAGTTGGATTGCAAGGCCAGTCTGACATTTGACTGCAAATTATAGTTGTGCACATCGATGCCGTCAGTATCCCCGATGGAAATAAAAAGTTTAGAACACCCCTTTTACAACCCCTTTAAGTTGTGTCTAATAGTTCAAAAGAGATATAAATAGATCTTGATATTTTCAAACTGGTTTTCTTATTTAAGACATAGCTATATCCTATTGATAAACAACATAAGCTAGTAAAGTAACAATTTAATCTAAGCAGGATTTAAAGTGACATACTAATTAGGGAAAACTAGGAAGAATGTGAATATAGTTTTGACCATCACGAAATGTTTGTAAACGTTTATTTTAGATTTTTTAAGTCGTATGACCTTCATTCCATCTTCCAAATTTCAGAGCAAAAAAAAAAAAAAGAGTTTCATCTCTAGATAAAGAAATATTTAATTATGTTCATAAACTTAATGTCGAATGTAGTTTATTGCTTCAGGTGATTTACTAGGTTTGTAACTTGTAAGGTTGGACTAGTGCAGGCATTGGTTACGATATCAACAATATATCATACGTGGGACTAAAAAAAAATAGAACCGAGAAGACCGCCTAGTTGCGTTCTTATGACATCTGAACCAATAAAATCGTGTAATGTAGGATCTGTTTCTTGCTATTAACGACAAATTTCGGGATAGCTAATTCCGAAGAGGTTGTCATGTTGCTCTACTTTAGTTTTCGCCATCCCAAAATTCGTCCTGGTTGGCAATTAACAATTAGTATTCCATTTTAATTAACCCTTTTAAATCAAATTCAGTTTGATCAAATAGATACACAAATGTAAATAGAGAATTTAAGAAATATTTTCAGGTATAATCTACGACGTTTTTGATAATGGAAATTTGAATACTGCCCCTTTAAGATTAACATTTCCTTATAAGAATACTTTCGATCAGCTCAATCATAACTAAGAGTTTCTTTGATTTATTTGAAATATTGTGTGGGCAATGTTTTGTATCATTGCTATGTATTGTTATAGGATAATTTTTATAACGATTAAATTCAAATTAAAATACCATTAAACAGTTTTAGCAAGAGATTAAAGCTATTTCTATAAACTTTCTTCATATATGATCATTTAACAGAAACATGGTCAATTGACCCCGGTCAATTAAAAGCAAACCAACTCCAGTCGGAACCGGTTATCACATGAAGTTTTCTCTTACTGTTACAACGTTCAAAATAAAAAGAGTGGAACAGATTTCTCAAAAGATTTATCAGTACTTCTAGTATAAATCATGAGGTCCCTGTTTTTTTTATTTTTTTTTATCCCAGATTGAAACTGACAGCGTAAAAAAAGTGATTTTAGTTAGGTTAGTACTCTGTAACACAAAACCCGTGTCCAGCAGATTTTAAAAAAAAATGATTTTTATATGTTTTTTTCCAAAATATGTGACAGAATGAACCAAATCAATTCGATTTTTGAAAATTTTATTACAAGAACTCTCTCAGAAACTGGGGAAATGCCGCCTCCACAGTTGCCGCAATTTGAATTCAGCGTCGGAAGACTCCCCGCCCCCCTTATTTCATCGTTGTAGTTTCCACTACTCAAATTCAAGAAATCTCACGAAAACTTTTTTAGAAGACCAGGGTCAGTCCTTTTGAGAAATAAAAAAATCACGTATTATTTCATCTGTAAATGCTTTAAAGATTCTTTCATTGACAGATCTCCAAATTCAATTTGTAATAAAATTCCTGAACTATTATCGTAAATAATGCTAATATTATAAGGTTACAAAATAACTGTTAAACGTTTTGAAGGATTTAGTTGTTGTCTGGAACTAGTGATAACACAGTGTATAGTTCTAATTATTTTTCAAACTTGAACAAGAATTTTGTTTGTTAAAAATTAATTGATTTAAGGGTAGGCCTACTGTTTCTCGAATATCAATTAATCACAAAAAGTTGTAAATATAAAAATCTTAACACTCACCGTCGATTTAAACTTTTTCATGGTTCCACATAGAATGTTAGAAAGGATAAAGATTTAAAAGGGAGACTTTATAGTTAATGTCAACCATTATATCCATGCCATATTACCGCCCACCAACCAATCGTCATCAGCTGCTTACAAAGCAATTTTATCTGAACAATGAAATAAATGATACTTTTTCACTCAGAGCTAAATTAGTTCACAAGACATAATGTAATTGTTTTAACAATTAACAATTTATTAAACCCGAAGGATAGCTAATGGTAGCGACAAAACACATCTCCACGCACCTTGTGGAATTTCATGAACTAATACAATTATTACAAAATATTTTTTGAAAAGTACTTATTCATATGCAATAACAAACCCTTCAGGTATTGAATATCTAGACGATGATAACACCTGTCAACTCGTCATGACATGTGTTAATTTTACAGACGCAATTAAAGGAATTTGACAAGGAAATGCCAAATTTCATTACTCAATTACATTTTAGCCTGCAAATAATTTGATAAGATCTGAAGAGAGAAATAGCAATTTTCCGTCAAAATAATTATATATCAACCGTCGACACTTGATGTCGTCCACGTCTTCGGGCTACGTAGATGCCCTAGAGATTTAGACAAAAAAAAATCACATGGAGCCAGGTCGGTCGAAAAGGGAGGTTGCTCAAGCTCGGCCTGGAACTGGCGGATGCTGTTTTGTCAAACAGTCATGAATTGTCCTGTCCGGCCCTTCTTAGCGCACTGAATGAAGCAATCTCTCTGGATATGTTGGGATCTAAGCTTATGCTGTGGCCACACGAACGGTTTTTGACTATTTGTCTTGTTAAGGGTTTCATCGCTTCATTTCCTTGTGGAGGTTCTACTTGTCGCACATGCAAGCATTCACACGTTACCCATATTTTCAAAAATAACAAAAACGGAAAATTATATGCAATGAATGACCTAATTTCTTGTGAAAACAGATTATCATATAGGGCTTACCTAATTTTTTGTAAGAGATGCAATGTACAATATGTTGGCGAGACTCAAAACGCGCTTCGAACGCGATTCAATGGCCATCGATATGATAATAGTATGGCAAGGCAAGCAGTTTCTACGTCACCTAGTATCAAGCTTAGACGTCTACAACGCGAAAGTTGATAACTACAGACTGATGCCAAAATTTAACGCCATTTGATTCTACAGCTACCGAAGTCTCCATAATAGTCAAACGCCATTACTCGGAAATTTTCCCCTGTTTTATCAGTAAATTAATCGATTTCTACGTTGGATTTCAGGGAATACTTATTTCAGGACTGATGCCATTGCTATATACAGTATATTATATATCAGAGTACGTGTATGTTTGTCCTTTCAACTAATATCGTGCTAATGACTTACTTATTTTCACGTTATTAATAAGCGTATCTATCTGAACCTTTTCTGTCACATCTCGTATTCATTGACATCTACTCTGATGTGCCTGATTAGAATTTCGCAAATGCTCAAAACTACGGAACCACGTTCAGCTCACTCAACGTTCGACACCATCCTCATAACAAAGTGCCTACAATTTTCTCAAACCCCTCTTTTGACAATTCCAACATGACCCTCATTCTATTTTATTTGAAATGAAGAAAATAATACTTGTATAAAAACATTTTTTTTTCAATTTAGAAGTCTTTAAAACAGTGGGCGTGTTCGATTATGGTGGTTCATGCTTTTGAATGGAGATGGTGGTGAGGAACACACATTCAACGGGAACTGTTGATCTATCAATGTGTAGATAGATACACTACCACTTCTCTCGGATAAAGCGATCAGAATAGGAGTACCAGCTACATTGCTCTCGGCCTCCGGAACAACACTGAATGAAACAAAATATTATTTTTAAAAAAATCATCAAATAAAATATTGCTCGATGTAAAATACGCTTGCTCAAAATAAATATTGTTGACAGAATATGCCCAAATGATAAGTGAGATTGCTTTATAAGGTTGATCCATCATTTTGCTCCAGCAATGTTCATATGGATAATGTGGCTACTTACATCAAATCACTTATACCAATATCACCCATTACACCTCGTGAATATAGATTAGTCCATGTACCATCAATTTGACCTCTTCTGTGGACACTCTGGAACTCTGGTTCTACTCTTTCAGTGACTGAGGCTTGTAGTTGGAAAGTATATATCTGACCATTTTGTCCACTACCAAAGAATAAGACGGTTCTTCCTTTAAAAGTACCAATAGCCAACGAGTTTATACTTGGTCCCTATAGTAAAAATATTTAACATCAATCATATATTCCCCAGAACATTTTTGAGTGTAGATAAAACAAGTTACTTGACATTTCATGAGGGGGCTCATCAATAAATAAATAAAATATATCATAATAACAGTATGACCTTCTGATAGTGATATGGTTTACCTCCGATTAGGCCTATATACAGCAAATTTTACTACGTGTAATTTTTAAGTTTGTCGAATAAGAAAAAGTCTCTATTCACAATAAATATAAAATTCTTTTGATAATATAGTTTGAACACAAAAATGAGTTTCCTTTTGACCTTTATTTTAAAATAGAGCATGCTATTGTTTATTTTGGTACTACTAAAAAGGTCGTGTTCTATTTATATTGCTTTTAACAGTACGAGACAACACAGTTGATCTAATGAGCACATAATATAGACACTATATTTAGTTATCCACAAAAGTTATCCTACTGATATCCTCATATAATTTCTAGTATAGCGGTTAATCTATAAATTATTGAAATGTGTGTTTGAATAACGATAGTCATAGATCCCAACAGTAATTGCTCTAGATTCGACATACCCCAAAAGGTGATTGAGTATCTCTTTCGTCTATTGGTGTAAAGTTTGGAACAGTGTAACCAGAATTGAACACATCAGGGTAGAACCATCTGGAGAATTTTTCTATCATATCACCACTTTCCCATTCTCTAGTCAATGTGTTGCTGTCAAAGATTGAAAATCCTCGACCACCAAATGTGTATATTTCAGTTATCTGTTGACCTACTCTACCATCTTGTAAACTGACAATTGCTCTTCCTAAATTAATTCGAAAAGTTGATACTAGACAATTTTACTCCACAGGGCTTTTAATAGATACAGTCTGATGTGCGCTTCTCGTGCCATTCAGTAAAAAACAGATTTACCTTATCATAATCGATATTTTGACGTAATTTTGGTAATAACTACCCGTAGGGAACGACAATAACGTTGAAAAGTGACATTGATAACTGACTCTACATCTTTATCAAGACATTACAGATGTGGTGCACAGTCTGGCGCACGAGTGGTTACTATATTTGTCTCAGCTGACCGATTTATTAAATGTTATTGGGGTTAAAAATTACCTAATTGGGTATCATCAAGTACTGAAGCTAAAAATTGGTTATTTGTGTCCCAGGGGAAGCTATACTCTACAATAGAAAATATAAATTAGAACATAGCTTGCCAAATATAATAACCAGTGGCGTATTTAAGTAAGGGTGGCAATGTAACGCGTTGTTTTTGGGGACCTCTGGCAGGCCGAAGACCCTCCTCCTTAAGGGGCTTCGGCTCTCGTCTAAGAAAGATACTTCTCTTATTTCGATGTGGGCGTATAGTATACAAATTAAGGCATAAATACGTCCACATACTGGTAGACTACAGTAAGAGTTTTTTTTTTTTTTTAAAAAGAAAAAGAAATACAAATATATAAATGTCAACAAAATGTGTATCCTGCTTTTTCAAATTTTTATTTTGTTCAAAAAACGTTTATCTCGGATCTGTGATCCGGATGTTCCATTATATATCTTTGGGTTACATTCCATTTTGTCGGCTCCATTGTCAGTATTTAGACTAGATGTAGGAGAACAAGCAGGGTCAAAATATTTACAGAAAAGAGAACAATATTCAATGAAATTTGTTAAGAAGATCATCAACACTTCAGTGCATGTCTACATGTCTATAAACTAATCATTGATGTTTATTATTTAAAGGAATAATTAAAAGCTCTCTGCTATTTATTTAAATCGTCATTTTGGAGCCATATCATTAGATTATCTACCTGAAAATCAAATCCTCGTTGCAAAAAAACAAAATTATTTTGACCTACCATTTTCCAAATCTCTGGCTCTAGCGTTATCAGCAAAAGAAGCTCCGGGCAAGTTGAAAGGTTTTCCTTCGTCAGCTGTGAGTAAATATAATTTATTGCCCCATTCTAAGAAGGAAATTTTATCTGGTTGGTATAATCCACGAACTCTTCTTCTTTTCATATGTACATTGGGAGCTGAACAAAATTTAGTTACAGTTTTTAAAAAATAATAAAAAACAAAGAAACTCGACATAATTAATTATGTTATTAAAACAACAGCTCAATAATATTATCTCCCTTGAATTTTTTGATATTTGATACATTTTAAAGCGTAAAGATCACATTGTATGTGTAGGGTGTTATAACAGATATTCTCCTATAGAAGCACTGGCCTAGGTCACAAGAATAGATAGCATTGGAATACAACAATATGATAAGAAATTACTTACTTCTGGAGTGATTTACAAGATAAATAAATAATTCAAAAATGCAAAGCGATTGTTTCATGGAACTAATGAAAGGGGATTCAAGTATGTGTAAGTTTTGCTAGCAATGGATATTTCATACTACGTCATATTTGTAGATTTTAAGATGCTCATACTTACATGCATCTCTATCGCTCAAATCTAAAGTAGAAAACTGAAAGTCTTTCCAACCCATAGGAAATATTGTTGCTGGATTATCGTCTATCAGATCAACTTTAGCAATGGCATTGTTTTCCTGAAAGAAATGGGTATATGTAAACATTTCAATAATGTAGCCATCTATTTATTTGCTTGACTAACTGATAAAATTTCAGTTTAGAAATGTAGAAGTTTAATTAACAGCAGGCGTTGTATATTGACGTAGTCATAAATCAAAATCACATTTCAATTAGTATAAATCGAACAGTTCCATACGAGCTAATATATTATCAACAACCAATCCAACTACCAACTACTACGACTACCAACTACCTAGTTTGCGATATCAGCATCCGCTGGAAGCGAACGTTAACTTGTCTTCTTCCAACAAACCAACGAGCTAATACCAATAACCTACTTACTTGTAGTGTAATATAAGCGTAAGCATTATTTGGGGAAACGGCGATATATTCAGGTTCAATATTGTTAGAAAAGGGATTCTGGACACCTGGCTGTACTGGATTGGTTCGTACCATGTAGCGTACACCTAAAGCCAACAGACGGCTACAAAAGACAATACGATCAAAGTCAATCAATCGTGGAAAGAGCATCGAACAGGGTCACATCAACATACAAAGTATTTCTGAGGCGGCCATTCGTTCATCACAGCAATCTAAAAGACGTACAGGAGAAGAAATCAATTGTTATAACAAGTTTCGCCAGTATGCAACATTCAATGCGACGTCTTTGAAGCTTCAATCTTTTCGCTAGACTAATGCTTCAAATCAAATAAATTTTAAGGCAAAAAAGTGTAAATTTCTTACTCAGTCTCAGCTGGATCATCAATATATGTGAACTCTATAGTTTTGACACCAGGGTTACCAGTTAAAGGAATCGTAACAATGTTGATGGTTCCTGGTGGATCAATGAATTCTCCACTGATGACAGAAGCTACACCTTCATTAGATACAACTAATTTATTACAATCAGATGTAAATTTGATGTTGTCTGGATCAATACCCACTGGAAAATAATATAGAAATGAAAAGTTTGGAGTTTTACGTCCTCACTGTCTTCTTACCATATAGAAGATTATAAGACCGACCTAGAACAGCTATCACCCGTTTCAAATTAGTGTTCTAACCACACGGTTTTTTTCCACAAGACTTATTAAATCATGGCTTATCTACGACGCGGGCATTTGATAAGTATGAACTAACACATTCAATCATTACATCAGATGAAGACCCACCTGTTATTCTTTCATCTGGAGCATTAATGGGCTTTAAAGCAGTTTCACCTCTTATATACGGCGAGTACAAGATAACATGGCCTTGTTTAGATGGATCTTGTTCACCAAACGCAATGGCAACGTAAGCTCTATTTTCTGCTTGATTGCGACATACTTGAATGTCGAGTGGATAGCCATCAGTTCCCGTATCAAAAGTAAATGTTTGTAGTACAGCAGGTGACGCAACATTAGCTACATCGATGACGTGTAACACTCTTGAAAATTTACCTAAAAAATAATGAAAAATTACGATAAATTGTACTGTATTTGTTTAGCGTTTGTCTTTAAATCTAAAAGAAATGATTAATCCGACCTTGATCAACTCGTAGAGTCGTCCCTCTATCCATATTGATATCCGATCATCGATCATGAACAACTTGACGCATATTCCAAAGACCCTATATTTGCATAACTTTACTGAAATGGTATTTTAGACTTACCGACAACATATAAGAATCTGGAGTTGCTATCATAAGCACTTT
Source organism: Lottia gigantea (assembly GCF_000327385.1). Taxonomy (NCBI): domain Eukaryota; kingdom Metazoa; phylum Mollusca; class Gastropoda; family Lottiidae; genus Lottia; species Lottia gigantea. The sequence continues at coordinate 4,446,365 of NW_008706746.1, forward strand.
CAGTTGCCGTTCCACTGTCAATCTCTTGGGCACCATCTCTGTTTGGCAATTTTAAGTAACCTTCTTCCTTCAGCACGATATCTGCTCTGCATATCGGTAAGAGCAACAATACCATAAGATACCACTTAGCCATCTTGGTTAGGAGCAACTCGACTGAAACATAACGTAAAGAAAATTATGTTTGTTCAATCCTCCGCCCAAAACCAAATTGGCCATGCAAAGATATGCGGTCTATTCCTTAGGACCTAAAATCAAGTAAAAACAAATAGCTATACAATAAGTTATATCAGATGGTAATTTAATTTAATGCAATTTAATCTGCTCTTGTATTTCACTAGAAAAAAAATCCTTTTTAGAAGACCATACAACCCTTTGGCTTATAATTTTCTTTCCGAATTTCTAAAGCGCAAATATGAATTTGATGACAAACGGTGTGCTTACAATTCTTGCCAAGATTAGAAAAAAATGAATATCCTTACCAAAAACAAAATAGTTGAAATTTGTCGTAATGCATGAACTTTTTTGACACGGCAGCAGAGAGGAACCATTTATTTCAAGTGTGGGAATATAACAGTGATTTTGACTTTTCAACACAAATCTTAAATATTTCCTTGCACGCTTGTTTAAATGATCGTCATAATATTTTCACTTACAACAGAAAACAGTACACATACAATCGAAAGGCGTGTATGACACCAAATCAGGTAAAAGTCCAAAGCATGCTTAGTTATTGCCAACCCCGTCGCCAGGAATCTGATGTTCCTTAACTTGGATTATGAAATAAAGACAGCTATGTATATGTGCCCTACTAAATGTATTCACAACCACAGACAACAACTGTCGAAGGGAACAATGATATTCCGAAAATTGCCTGAATGCGGTCACTTCATATTCTGTTTAAAAATAAGGTCATAGCCACGCACTCAAAAATCTTAAATGGATTCTCTTAAGAACAAACTGTGTGCGATCTCTACGATATCCAATAAGCCAATTTAATGGTATTGTGACAAATCTATGTTGCAAACTAAAAAACAACCTTATCCAAAAGTGATTTTACGATTAGTCTGCATAATATTAAGTCACGTTGAATTTGATCTACAAACTGATCATCAAAAACTCATGATGACCGCATTATAACGAATTACCTTAGGGACAGTTGTTTCCAAGTCGATATCTCTCCAACTACCCAGCAAGACCTGAAAATAATATGTGTTAATAGTGAGATATATGATTTTATTTTATCTTATCCCCTATATTATCTGAGCTATATTTCAAAGACTGACGTGAAAGCAGGGTACCCTTTATGAGTAAATACCATGGACACTTAGTTGCCAGGTACGGTATAGGAATGTTAGGGGCTGGGTCCTCGTATATCAAACTTGAAAAGCTCGGAGACTAACGAATAGATAATCTAACTAGGTCTGTGTTAAAGGAGATAAGAGTCCGAGTGTAGTACAACCAAGAGACACTGTCATAAATTTCATGCTGAACAAGTTCGAAAATCAAGTTAATGGCCTGTATAAATTTCAAATAATCCCCCCTCCCAAATTCATAGGTTGGGCTGTCAAATTAATACCAATGAAGAAAAAGTTGCAAAAGAGCTATTAAATACGCCTACACTGACTCAATGACTGTCTGGGGAAAAGGAAAAAACTGCTATCTGACAACATCGATTGCAGAAAATTATATGTGATAAAGATCACAAAGATTAGAGACACATCTGGAAACGGTTTTTATTCAAAAGTTCTAATGCACTTATTCATCACGGTTTCCTTGGATACACGCTTTTACGCATAATAGTGCCATCAATACAGTTCCATTGAACCTTTCGTTTGATTCACAAAAAGTAAATATTGACAAATAGAATTTTGACTCAATGAAGATAATTCACGCCCACATGCTAATGAAAACATTTTATTCACTCGATCAGCGGTCCAGACGTGGTATATAAAATGTACAGCATTTTGTACTCCCGGTAAACTCTGATATCTCACAAATACAATATTGTGCGGCCAAATAAATAATGAGATTCCTTGTCAACACCATTTAATCTCACAATACATGCATACACAATTCCAAGTTTCCTCAAAATCCGTAAGCTCTCTTTTGCGTTCCCAATATTGGTTGCGGATAGATTGGGGTGACGACTACACACACACAAGATTCCGTTATTGATAGGCCCTACATATTCGTTTGTACATGAAAACTTTCATTCCAATTCATACAGGTTTAAACAAGAATTCTAATGAAATTGGAGCTTTGCGTCTGTTACTTACGGGGCAGAGATTGTAGACAACTTACATGCGTTCATCTTTCTACACGTTATAGACAATATTAACCAATGCTCCACTGAAATACATTATAATTTGAATTATTGCCTTCGATAACGCTATCTAATTTACCATAACACTTATGAACATATAGGCCTACGAGTAGACCTAAAGTGCGTTAAATTATCGATGGCCACATGCACAAGAAAAATAATAGTTATTTTGGTTGTATTGGTGCGCTTACGTTAGAAATTTCATATCTTATTAAATGCAGGATGCAGGTTCTCTTGATAGGCTTGTAGGCTACGATAATCCTAAAATTTTGTTTGTATAATATTATCATCATGGGCAAAAAGGTTCTATCTTCTCGGGCGAAAACTGTAGTCTACATCGCAAGCCACATGCTTCTATGTATGGTCAATACAAAGGCAATAGATGACAACACCTAGACTTGGAATCGAGCTGGAAATGACATGTTCAACCTTCCTGAAGCTTTTTGTTTTAAGCACAGTTGACGTCATATCTGAAATCTGAATCATTCAATGGGATGAGAAATTCAGCTTCCATGAGCTGCAGAATGTGCACCTCTAGGCCTTTGTTGGTAACCAGAACACACCTGTACGATACGATACGACGTCACGTAAAACAGCCCGAATATGCATGTAAGCAATCCGTGTCCAACAACCAGTCAAGAGTTAGTTTGGGTCCATAGTTCAGGAGAAGTCCATGAAAACCACTTTCCAATACCCAAAGCCATATATTTCAGGTTCACGTGACAGTCATGCGGTTTAAAGTTCGAACCCACTAAAGATTGCTGTTGTTATTTACGTACTATTAGTATTTTTTGTTAATATTAGATCGAGGGGACATGGAAATGATCACCAGACAGTCGCAAATCATCAGAGTAGCACGGCCTGAAAGCTTTTTGAAATAGTATGAAACCCTATGTTGGCTATAATTTGGGATATATAGCAAAAGGTCTGTCTCACAAATACAAATAATTTGGCCAATTGTATCTTCCTTACATTTCTAGTCATCGAATCTAAGTCTCATAATATACAACATACACTCAAGGTTCCGTAATGTTCATGTATTTACGAGCATGTCAGATCATTGTCTGATTTCCCAAAATACTCAAGACCCTTCTAATGAAACTCACGGCTAAAATTTTGGATAGATAGCGCCACTTACTCTTTGCATCTGTCCGTAGGGATGGTTTTTCCGAAGCTGAAATGACATAATTCAAATCATTTCAACACATTTAAAAAGTGCACCCTGACTGTACTAACTGGAATTTAAAAGTGCAGCCCAAATTAGGTTTAATAAGGGTGTGGGCACACGAACTGTCTTGGTCGGCGATTTTTGTCGTCGACTAAGAGTTTTGTCAAGTATTTGAACGATCGGCCGCGGACACACGAGGAGACAAAATATCGTCTGTCGTTTCTCACTATGTCGATAATCACGTGCAGGCCATGTAATTGAAAGGAAAAAAAACGATAAAACAATCAGTGAAAATTATATGATTATAAATCCTGTCGGCATCACGATAATCTTGTAGAAGCGCGGGCACTCGTCAGATTTTACTCAAGTTTGGAGTCGGCAAACAAGACTGTTCGTGTGCCCGCACCTTTAGAGACGATCAAATAGAGAACAGTATCTTGTTCTCTCGATATCTATGTTAATAATCATATTGTAGCATGGATGAATTAAAGTGGCAGTGTGCTCCAATTAGGCATACAAAATTAGAAAAAAAGCTTATAATGTAATCGAATGTCTGGAATAAGGAATAAGTTACACCTATCTTAAAGATAGCTTGCCAGGCCAGGTAATATACGCCCACTGGCAGCTTGGATTTTGAATAAAAATATTTAGCAGTACAGTAACAATCACCAGTATGAAATATTCAACCTTCAGTCATAGACTTCTTTTGAGCTATTTAGGGCGATACTGAATAATATGGAGTATGAGTTATTGCCCTTGTTCTTGAAAGCGTGTTCAATTTTTGGCTGTGAAAACTCTAGAAGACAAATATTCAAACACTAACACCAAGTTTCGTCAAAATCTGTCAAGAATTGTCCCTTTAGAGTGTTTACGAGCTAAAAATTGAACGCGTTTTCAAGAACAAGGGCAATAACTTATACTAAATATTTTTCGATTCTTCTGATTTTCAATAGGGTTCATCCTTGGGTGATTACGAACACTCATACCAAGTTTTGTCAAAATCTGTCAAGAATTGTGTCTTACAGAGTGTTTCCGAGCAATTGTGGACGGACGGACGGACGGACGGACGGACCTAGGTGACGTCAATATACGCCCCCATTTCATGTGGGCGTATAAAAACTGGTAGACACTCCCACTTTCATTGTAAATATTTTCATTTAAACTATCACTGCGCAACGGGATTATCTTCTTCACGGTCATATGCAAAACATCAAAAAATGTGACCAGAAATTACTGTACAGGTAAAGGAAACCCTAATACAAATTAAGTTATTAACACAACATAGAGGGTTAAACAGAATGTGATAGGTAAAATAAACTAAGAAAAATTTAATCATGAACAACTTGTCTACAGCCAATATGCCTAAAAATTAATTCTTTCATAATTCCAACAAAATTAAACAATTCATTCACTTTGAATTCTTGACAGATTTGACCCCTATTAGAGAATAGTAAATCAGTTGAATTTGATGTAATAAGGACAGACCACGCCTATATTGATGCAAAACTGAACAAATTTCATAGTTTCAAATTCTGCATCAGTCATGATTGCATTTAATTCATTATGTATTTCAAATATATGAATATAAACCATAGACCGGCATAAAAGTTACCATATAGCTCCATAAGAACATATACAATAAAATCACACATACTCTGTTACAAAACAGGATATCAAACACTTTCTTTTCATGTCAACATGGCTAGCTGTTGCTTCTTCTACACAAAATGTCACTGCTTCAGTTTTAAAAATCACTTGACTTTGATACACCAGGACTTGAGCTTTAGTTCCTTGGATCACCAAAATTCACTTTACAATTTATCCATGAATTTGACTTGTCCATGACAAATATATGAATGTATGTCACAAATATTTTCATAATATTAACAAAAATAACAATTGATCCTCAATGGCGATAAAACGGTCGCCTTCGATGGCCATCTGGAGGAGGACGAGGAGGATATGGTCTCTTTGGTGGAGGTGGTCCATAAGGATCATCATAAAAATACGGATCTATTGGAGGTCCTCTAAATCTTTCCCCAGGATGCCTGAAAGGTCTTCTAGGGGGTCCATGGTAAAAATGTTCAGGAGGGGGTAGACGATGCGGGGTACGCACTCTAGGTGAGTGAGGATAAGGATGTCTCATAGCAGGTGGAGGCGGGGGATGACGATGTACTGTAGATCTCACATTGTTCCTCTCTTCAAATTGACTCTCCTGTTCACTATGCTCCATAGGGCATTCCATAGAAATATCTTCAGAAAAATCGTCCTGATTTGGCTCAGGTTCTATGTGTCTTACAACTGACTGACGACGTAATCCATCCACAATTTGTCTCCCAGGTTTAGGTTCATGGCTTCCTACAGTAGAAATGGTTTGGATACTTTCAACCTGTTGTACATTATTGTCTTCTTGTGGAGTGAGACAGGTCAAATTTGGACGACTTTTATCATAACTATACATGTTTCCATGACTTAATTTTTCACTGAAGTCCTCTATATCTTCCGAAGGATCCCTTTCATCAGAGCCTAATGCTTCAATATAATGTGTTTGTGAGAAAGTTGGATCATCATTGTACGATTCACTAAGTGGAATGACTACAGCACCAGAACTGTTGGACCTAGAATATGACACATTATTGTGTCCTGAATTGTATGCTTTGATTGGTGAGTTAGTGAGAAAAGAAGCAGTGGGCTTGAAATTTGTCAAGAAGGAATCATTTGCAAAATGTGGTATACTTCTAAAGGGATCATTAGAACTAGCTGCTCCTGAAGATTCAGAGGTAAATCCTTCCCCAGTTACTATTTGATTTAATATGTCATCAAGTCCACTGTCAGATGATGTAGGTTGTGGCTGGGTTAAGGGTGGAGGAGGGGGAGGAGGAGCACTAAATGCAGAATGTAAATTGGAGAAGATAGGAGTTTGTGATAAAACTTCAGGACTAGGAGTGGTAAGGCCTGCAGGAATAATGTTGTGTTGGGATGCCCCAGACACAGATTGAATAGGATAGACATCAGGTGATGGAGGAGCCATTTGCTGATGAGAGTACACATTGGATGAGAAAATTGGTGGAGCTCCTAGGTAAACATCTGTTGAAGAATTGGATGGCAAGTTTTGATGGCCAGGATAAACAAGAGGTGAAGCAGGAGGATGAGTTACTGTGTGCTGGGAATACATGTCAGAATTTGTTGGCTGCACTGAATATACACTAGATAGAATAGTTCCTTGCTGCCCTAAATATGCACTTGATGATGTTGGTGGTATTGCTGCTATGGGGTACATCTCTGGCGATGTTGGTTGACTAGCTAACAACATGTGAGGAGGCAGCACAGGTGCATGCTGTTCTTTCTGTGCCAGACTTAGAGGATACTGGGGATTTATTCCAGGGTTTGGTATCTCTGGAGAAGGAGATTGTTGGACAGCATCAGATAGTCCTTTTGCAGCATTCACATCAAGAGCTGGTGGTAAATTTAGTACCGATGTAGAGAGATTTTGGTTGACAATAGATGATACTACTTGTGGAGTTAAGGTTGCCTGAACTGAGATTTTACTAGCTGTATCTTGACCAACTGCAGTATTAGTTGACACTTCTGGAGAATAACCAGAGAAAGAAGGAATATTACTGGGTTGATTCTGAGAGTTTGATTGGCTTTCATTCCAGGACCATTCTTTGGTTGTAAATGGCACTTCTGGAGCAACTTTCTGATCAGTTTCATCATTAGTTCCCTTATTGTTCTCAAATTCCGACTTCACAGTGCTTGTCAGTAAAGATAAATTTTGTAAGAAACTTGCTCCTGAAGCTGGAACGGCAGAATTTGTTTTTGAAAGTAATTTTGTTAAAAAGTCTATAGGGTTTTCTTTCTGAACTACAGTTTCCACAGTTTCGTCTTGTACTGGAGTGGAACAACCTTCATCACCAGAGTCCTCCTTGCTACTTCTATTGGAGATTGACTTCTTATCCTCTTGACTTACTACACTTACAACACTTCGTAGTCGTGAATTAGACTTTTTATGAGATTTTTCACTAGTTCTGTCTTTATGTTTTGCTTTAGAATGTTCTTTGACTGAAGTGAAAACTTTGTCTGGAACAGGTGCAATGACTGGGGCAGGCACTCCATGAGGAGGAAAAATGCCCGGAGAAGCCACAATGGGAGTAAAACCACCGATAAGAGTATTGGATACTCCAGAAGGATCAGGAATTATGTTAGGAGCTGGTACTCCAGTAGGCACAATTGGTTTCAGGTCTGAAATAGAAGAGATATAAAAATCATTTCAATCAACACAATGAAATATCTTTGTGATAACCAACTTCATAAATCACTGGACTGGTTATATGGACTATGGACTAAGGCCAGAAAAAAAAATCAGATCAATGTATTCTGCAAAGAAGCATAGATGGTGACGAGGTACTATGGACTGAAAAGTGGAGTGAAAGTACATGTATACTTATTTTTTCTCCCTTGAGTAAATGAACAAAGGCTAAATTTTTCCTATGGGCTGAAATAACCATTTCATTTTTAATATTTGACAGTGTCCAATCCAAATAAAGAGAATGTTTTTACCAAAGTGTTAGTTACACTTACTCATTGTATTCACAGCAGGTACATTAATAGGGGCTACAGGAGCTACACTTTTTGTACTTCTGAACCTCTTATTGTGACTTGCTCTAGGATCATTAGCAGCTGTAATAATAATCATCAATTACATGGAAATAATTCATTTATTAGTGTTTATTATCAAAGGAGATTGCAATGCAAGGCAAATAGTGTCACATTGAAAAAAAAATGGTAATGTGGAGTTCTAATCTTATTTGCCGTTTTAAGAGTCTTTATTATTCCAGTCAATCCAGCTGAAAAATGGTATATGGTATAATCATGTTGACATGGTTAGCATAGTACTCAATTACCACAATTGCAGCAAGGGGTCACACTCTCTTTAAATTAAAAAGATAGTGAGCTATGTCCAGTTACACTCTAAAAGGCATATTAAAACCAAGAAGCTCACCTCGTTTCTGTTTCATCTCATCATCAGAATCAATGTCCATATCTAAAGGATCTGCATAATCATTGGGATCTTCCTGAGGAGGGGTTGGCTCAGGTGATGGTGCATCTAGTAAACCGGTAGGTGATGGTATTGGACTTGGAGTAGCCGGGAACTTATTCTTTATGTCCTCCACTTTCTTTTTCATATTATTGATTCGGGTGCCAAAATTTCTGTAAGCCTGGAAGATTTTTAATTTCAAATTAAAGAAAATAGTATCAAACATGTGCCATTTGCGAAACAAATACTTGCCTTTATTGACAACAGAGTTCTCGTGAGACAAGAGACCAATATATACTCACACTTACAAATATTTTGGCTTCTTAATAAAGACATTAACAACAATAGACAAATATATACTCACATTTACAACTATTATGGCTTCTCTATAAAGACCATCACTCTTTAACAACAAGAGACAAATATATACTCACATTTACAACTATTATGGCTTCTCTATAAAGACCATCACTCTTTAACAACAAGAGACAAATATATACTCACATTTACAACTATTTTGGCTTCTTTATAAAGACCATCACTCATTAACAACAAGACACAAATATATACTCGCATTTACAACTATTTTGGCTTCTTTATAAAGACCATCACTCTTTATTAACAAGAGACAAAAATATACTCACATTTACAACTATTTTGGCTTCTTTATAAAGACCATCACTTTTTAACAACAGAGGACAAATATATACTCACATTTACAACTATTTGGGCTTCTTTATAAAGACCATCACTCTTTAACAAGACACAAAACTATACTCACATTTACAACTATTTTTGCTCCTTTATAAAGACCATCACTCATTAACAACAGAGGAAAAATATATACTCACATTTACAACTATTTTGGCTTCTTTATAAAGACCATCACTCTTTAACCACAAGACACAAATATATCCTAACATTTACAACTATTTTGGCTTCTTTATAAAGACTGTCACTCTTTAACCACAAGACACAAATATATCCTAACATTTACAAATATTTTGGCTTCTTAATAAAGACTTATCACTCATTAACAACAAGAGACAAATATATACTCGCATTTACAACTATTTTGGCTTCTTTATAAAGACCATCACTCTTTATTAACAAGAGACAAAAATATACTCACATTTACAACTATTTTGGCTTCTTTATAAAGACCATCACTCCTAAACAACAGAGGACAAATATATCCTAACATTTACAACTATGTTGGCTTCTTTATAAAGGCTTATCACTCATTAACAACAAGAGACAAATATATACTCACATTTACAACTATTTTGGCTTCTTTATAAAGACCATCACTCTTTAACAACAGAAGACAAATATATACTCACATATACAACTATTTTGGCTTCTTTATAAAGACCATCACTCTTTAACAACAGAGGACAAATATATACTCACATTTACAACTATTTTGGCTTCTTTATAAAGACCATCACTCTTTAACAAGACACAAAACTATACTCACATTTACAACTATTTTTGCTTCTTTATAAAGACCATCACTCATTAACAACGGAGGAAAAATATATACTCACATTAACAACTATTTTGGCTTCTTTATAAAGACCATCACTCTTTAACCACAAGACACAAATATATCCTAACATTTACAAATATTTTGGCTTCTTTATAAAGACCATCACTCATTAACAACAAGAGACAAATATATACTCACATTTACAACTATTTTGGCTTCTTTATAAAGACCATCACTCTTTATTAACAAGAGACAAAAATATACTCACATTTACAACTATTTTGGCTTCTTTATAAAGACCATCACTCTTTAACAACAGACGACAAATATATACTCACATATACAACTATTTTGGCTTCTTTATAAAGACCATCACTCTTTAACCACAAGACACAAAACTATACTCACATTTACAACTATTTTTGCTTCTTTATAAAGACCATCACTCTTTAACAACAAGACACAAATATATACTCACATTTACAACTATTTTGGCTTCTTTATAAAGACCATCACTCTTTAACAACAGAGGACAAATATATCCTAACATTTACAACTATTTTGGCTTCTTTATAAAGACCATCACTCTTTAACCACAAGACACAAATATATCCTAACATTTACAAATATTTTGGCTTCTTTATAAAGACCATCACTCTTTAACAACAAGACACAAAAATATACTCACATTTACAAATATTTTGGCTTCTTTATAAAGACCATCACTCATTAACAACAGAGGACAAATATATACTCACATTTACAACTATTTTGGCTTCTTTATAAAGACTGTCACTCTTTAACCACAAGACACAAATATATACTCACATTTACAAACATTTTGGCTTCTTTATAAAGACCATCACTCTTTAACAACAAGAGACAAATATATACTCACATTTACAACTATTTTTGCTTCTTTATAAAGACCATCACTCTTTGACAACAAGACACAAATATATACTCACATTA
>NW_008706746.1:4459024-4468614 GCF_000327385.1 Lottia gigantea
AAGACTGTCACTCTTTAACCACAAGACACAAATATATCCTAACATTTACAACTATTTTGGCTTCTTTATAAAGACTGTCACTCATTAACCACAAGACACAAATATATACTCACATTTACAACTATTTTGGCTTCTTTATAAAGACCATCACTCTTTAACCACAAGACACAAATATATCCTAACATTTACAACTATTTTGGCTTCTTTATAAAGACTGTCACTCTTTAACCACAAGACACAAATATATCCTAACATTTACAACTATTTTGGCTTCTTTATAAAGACCATCACTCTTTAACCACAAGACACAAATATATCCTAACATTTACAACTATTTTGGCTTCTTTATAAAGACTGTCACTCTTTAACCACAAGACACAAATATATCCTAACATTTACAACTATTTTGGCTTCTTTATAAAGACCATCACTCTTTAACCACAAGACACAAATATATCCTAACATTTATAACTATTTTGGCTTCTTTATAAAGACCATCACTCTTTAACCACAAGACACAAATATATACTCACATTTACAAATATTTTGGCTTCTTTATAAAGACTGTCACTCATTAACAACAGAGGACAAATATATACTCACATTTACAACTATTTTGGCTTCTTTATAAAGACCATCACTCTTTAACCACATGACACAAATATATACTCACATATACAAATATTTTGGCTTCTTTATAAAGACCATCACTCTTTAACAACAAGAGACAAATATATACTCACATTTACAACTATTTTGGCTTCTTTATAAAGACCATCTCTCTTTAACAACAAGAGACAAATATATACTCACATTTACAACTATTTTGGCTTCTTTATAAAGACCATCACTCTTTAACAACAAAGGACATATATATACTCACATTTACAACTATTTTGGCTTCTTTATAAAGACCATCACTCTTTAACAACAAAGGACATATATATACTCACATTTACAACTATTTTGGCTTCTTTATAAAGACCATCACTCTTTAACAACAAGAGACAAATATATACTCACATATACAACTATTTTGGCTTCTTTATAAAGACCAGCACTCTTTGATAACAAGAGACAAATATATACTCACATTTACAACTATTTTGGCTTCTTTATAAAGACCATCACTCTTTAACAACAAGAGACAAATATATACTCACATATACAACTATTTTGGCTTCTTTATAAAGACCAGCACTCTTTGATAACAAGAGACAAATATATACTCACATTTACAACTATTTTGGCTTCTTTATAAAGACCATCACTCATTAACAACAAGACACAAAAATATACTCACATTTACAACTATTTTGGCTTCTTTATAAAGACCATCACTCATTAACAACAAGACACAAATATATACTCACATTTACAACTATTTTGGCTTCTTTATCAAGACCATCACTCTTTAACAACAAGACACAAAAATATACTCACATTTACAACTATTTTTGCTTCTTTATAAAGACCATCACTTATTAACAAGACACAAAAATATACTCACATTTACATCTATTTTTGCTTCTTTATAAAGACCATCACTCTTTAACAACAAGACACAAAAATATACTCACATTTACAACTATTTTTGCTTCTTTATAAAGACCATCACTCTTTAACAACAAGACACAAAAATATACTCACATTTACAACTATTTTGGCTTCTTTATAAAGACCATCACTCTTTAACAACAAGACACAAAAATATACTCACATTTACAACTATTTTGGCTTCTTTATAAAGACCATCACTCATTAATAAGACACAAAAATATACTCACATTTACAACTATTTTGGCTTCTTTATAAAGACCATCACTCATTAACAACAAGACACAAAAATATACTCACATTTACAACTATTTTTGCTTCTTTATACTGTTCATCATAGAATAATTGACTAGTTTCAGCTAGATCTATCACTTCACCTCTATCATTAACATCTTGTTCTAAATATTTCACTGTAGATTCTAACTTAGCTACAGCTTCTTCAAAATTCTTAGAGAATTCATTCCCTTGGGTTTTATCTACAAAATATGAGATAACCTTTCTTAGCAGAATATTGTCCAATTCAAACCTGAGCAAGGTATAAATTCACCGCCATGAGAAACATTGACTGAAAGGGATATATGGGGTCAAAAATGATGTTCACACTTCTTAGGTCAAGCAAGCTTTGTAAAATTAAATTAAACTCTTTTATTAAAGATAGCTTGCCAGGCAAGGTAATATACGCCCACTGGCAGTTTTGATTTTGAATAAAAATATTTAGCAGTAAAGTAACAATCACCAGTATGAAATATTCAACCTTCAGACATAGACTTCTTTTGAACTCTTTAGAGCGATACTGAATAATATGGAGTTTGAGTTATTTCGCTTGTTCTTGAAAACGTGTTCAATTTTTAGCTCGTGAAAACTCTAGAAGGCAAATATTCAATATTCAGCGAGGGAATGAATAATAAAACCAGGTTTTGTCAAAATCAAGCAAGAATCATGCCTTTTAGTGTTTAAGAGCTAAATTTGAACGCGTTTTCAATAACAAAGGCAATAACTCATACTAAATATTTTTAAATTCTTCTGATTTTCAATAGGGTTCATCATTGGGTGATTACGAACACTCACACCAAGTTTCGTCAAAATCCATCAAGAATTGTGCCTTCTAGTATGATTACGAGCTAAAAATAGAACGACGGACATGGGTGACGGCAATATACGCCCCCCAATTCATGTGGGCATATAAAAAGACAAGATTTAGTCCCACCTTATCTCTACTATAATGTTTTTATTATAAACATGTACTCCTCACTTTAATTTAAGATAAATCTACAATATTTTGCAATTTTTGTTCGATTATGACATGGAGTATCAATAAATTCTGTGTATTGTTGGTCAATCAATTTGGATTGAACATTCAAGAAGAAACAAATTTCATGGCAGCTTGATCCTAATGCAAATCAAACTATTACTTTTCTCAATTTAACAATATGCAAATAAATTTATATCAATACTATGCTCTTCAGTCAAGAGCAATCATTCATATTTAACAAAGATCTCACCAATACAAAGTTTCAATAATTTCAGATCTAATATATAAGTCAATTTCGCAGTTTTCTGAAAAAGTTAGGGTGTTTTTCATAAATATTTATTTGGATATATATCAATTTAAGTCTGCAATGCCTTCAATATGCATAATTTTATCAATATAAATATAAAGTGCAAGAGTAACAATCACAAGTGAAGACTGACAATATTGACTACTAGAATATTATAATAAAATCTGGACGATGTTTCTATTTTATTCTGTAGATTTAACATGAATTACTTCTGTCCGATTAGTTTCTAGTTTTTGGTCTGAAATGTGCAAAAACTTTGTCCAATTATACTAGCATACCCCTTACATGTAAGTACTTCAGAAAACAGAATTGTATTGGACTCTTACCTTTTAATTGTTTGATGGTATCAAGACTGGATTCATCAAATTTAACCTTAGATAACTGTTGTTGTTTAATATCATTTTCTAGTTCTAACTTCCTTAAATCTGTTACTTTATGTATAAATAATTGCGGCTGAAATATAAATAACTTAAAAATATATTTCAATATTTAAATTATCAAATACCCACTGTTAAAATACTATTGTTCAATACATCAATTGAGAGATATAGAAAGATTAAAACAGAACAAGAATAAACTGAAGATCCCATAGCATTGAACTAACAGTGGGTAACAACATGCTTCAGGTTCTGTTTTATTATTTCTTTTTTAGTATTTATCAAACAACTTAATAAATTACAGTTTCCTGTTGTCAGAATATCATGAATGATTTTGGTATAGAAGTATTTATTGACAAACAATAATCTACAAATAATGCCCATTCAGCACAATTGTATTATATATTTTTTGCAGGTAGATAGATTGATTTTTAACATCCTATGATTAAATACCATGTACCTATTTCTTGATAACTTAACATTAAAATAGTGCTAAAAAAACTGATTCAATTTTAGTTTTATGAACAAATCAAATGGTTGTATAACTGCCTAACACGACTTAAAGCTTGAAAATCTGTTCAGATGTCAGGACCAAAACTCAATATTAGTTCACAGAGATCGTGTTTACATTTTCAAACAGGAAACTTCTGTACATCGACAAACTTTTAGGCTAGCACATACCTGAACCTTTAAACAAAACAGAATTAGTTTCAATCAAAAGTTTGTTATAATCTCCCAATAACTTGAAAGATAGCTTGCCAGGCAAGGTAACATACGCCCACTACCAAAATTTCAGAAATCATAACAAAGTAACAAAGGTTTAATATGTGAAACCATTCATCCTCTTTTCACTAATTTCTCTATCAAGCCTACAAGCCAAATTAGACACATAGAATTAATTCAAGGGCAATAACTCCAAAACCGTTCACCCAATTGTTACCAAATTCAACTTGACAGAGATCTTGTCCATATATACATCCATTTCAGATAAAAACTGCAGTCTGTAGCCTGCCTTAAAGCCAATTTTATCAAGTCAAGGGCAATAACCCTGAAATCGTTCATCCAATTATTACCAACTTCAAACTTGACCGATATCCCATCAATATATTCATGCATACAAGTTTCATCAAAATGGTATCAAAATTGAAGCGTTCATTGGGCATACCAATCAATTTTAACGCAATTTTACTATGTCAAGGGCAATAACTCTGAGACCGATTATTACCCATTTCGGACTTGACCGAGATCTCATCAATATATACAGGCATACTAATTTTCATCAATATCAGATAAAGATTGCAGCCTCTATCGTCCATACAAGCCAAATTTAACGCATTTTTACTAAGTCAAGGGCAATAACTCTGAAACCTTTCATCCGATTATTATTAATTTCGAACTTGACCTAGATCTCATCAATATATACATGCATACTAAGTTTCATCAAGATCACATAAAAATTACAGCCTGTATCGTGCATACAAGCCAAATTTAACGCGTTTTTACTAAGTCAAGGGCAATAACTCTGAAACCGTTCATCCGATTATTACCAATTTCGAACTTGACCGAGATCTTATCAATATATACATGCAAACCATGTTTCATCAAGATCAGATAAAAGCTGTAGCCTCTATATCGTACATTCAACAAATGTGGATGGACGGACGGACGGACCGACGGACGGACAGGGGCGACGGAAATATGCGTCCACATTTCCATGTGGGCGTATAAAAATTACCTTGAACTCAGCCAAAAGTTGGGCACTGTCAATCTTCTGTACAGCAGGTGTCTCCTTAGCTTTTGATTCTTTGGTTCCATTTGACTTGGGGTCTTTTTTCGTTGCTTTATATACTTCTTTACTTACTGGAGATGGTGTCACTACTTTACTTTCACTCTCTACAAAACATATAACATTTTTCATTTAATAATAAAATGAATCTGCACGTAAAAAGACAATCCATAAAAGATAGCTTGCCAGGCAAAGTAACTGGCAGAAGTGATAACAAAGTCTTTAGTGTCTTCATCAAATTATCAAATTCAAACTAAAAACCCTAACACCCTTCATTCAATTATAACCAATTTTGTATTTGACTGAGATCTCATCAATATATACATGCATACTAAGTTTCATTAAGATTGGTCTCTATTGTGTCAACAAGAAATGTGGACAGACGTAAGGACAGTAGACGATAGAAATCAATGCAAGCATTTACCAATAATTTCTAATGCTATCTATTCTAAAAATGAAACTGGACTGTCCGTTTAATGTTTTGAATCAGACCTGGAGCATCCTCATTCAACTGCACAGGTAATTTTAGGCCCTATTAAATTACTTTTTGTAAATGAGTGGCACAAATTAGAAAAGTAGTATGTTTGGCTTCCCAGATATTCCTGCTGAGATCTTCATCTAGCATTCAACTATTTATTCGTTGATAATGTTAGACATAATATCATTAATGAGAACACCACTATCAAACATAATCTAGGTAACACATCTTTGCTACTTAATAGGTATATCACATTTAAACTAATTATATCCTTGGCAAACAATCCATTCTAACTTGGGAAATCCAGATGAATGATAGCACTTTGAATCCAACAAATCACCAATAGAAGGAAGTTTGACTGATTTGAAATCCAGATTTGTATTCAGGGCAAACTATTATAAATGAGTTACACAGTTGAATTGGTTATTAAAGACTAAGCCCTAGCAGCATCAAGATCACATGCTTGTGAGGTTCTAATTGAACCATTCTACTCATGTTGCATTTTTACAACAAAAAAACAGAACATCTAGACCTCCAATTTATTCAATTTGGATTCAGCACAATATTGTCTTCACAGAAAAGGGGAAACATTGCAATTTTTTTTATTATCAAGTTTATGTAAACTACTTACCAAGAATAGCTTTTAGTTTGGTAATAAATTTAGCTTTATATACATTTCTTTCTTGCCATATATTTAAAATTCTTAATACTTTTGGTTTAATTGTTGTATCCCTGAAATATTTAAATGAGAAAATATACCATCTGATTATTTATCTGTTCATATTTTTAGTTTTTTTTTACTTAGACATATGAACCAAACTGTTATTCAACAAAAAAAAAAAACCCCAAAAAACAAGCTTTTTAGGTTAGTTCCATGACTGACAAGTAAAAGTATTGGCTCTGGAATCTTATCCCCTGAAAATATAACTTAAGAAATTCAAGTATTAATATTTACAATTAATAATTGGTAATAAACATTTCAAATTGCAGTATTCCACATCACACTACCTTTAGTTCATGATCCTTAAGCAATAAGCACCGATAGCAAACATGTATATTGTTTATATTTTACTGGTGCTCTTGCAATCCCATATTCTCGTCATTAGAGACTAATAACTTCCCTTGGAAATCTGTACGTCACTATTTAATTTATCTTATCAGGAATTTCGTAAACATTTGGTGTAAAGAATAGTACTGCAAATGGTGTTTTCCATTGAATTTTTCGCATCAATGCCATTTCCGATTATCCACCAATGTGAAACTTGACATTTGAGAAAATACTTACTTGACTAATTGAATACTTTCACCTAGAACACCTTTAAAACTTTCCAAAAACTCAACAGCCTGTTTTCTTTTACAATTCTGCACCACATCATTACATAGATAAAATAGGAGAAGTTTCTGAGATACATCAACTGAAATTATAAATGCAAGAAATAGAGATATACCAGTAAAATCTTGATTGAAACATCTATTGAAAACAGAAGTTGCTTGACTAAATAAGATCTTGCTTTATTATTAAATAATTTCACAAAATCTTTTAGCTGGCCTTCAGTACTTATCAATGGGACAGTTAAAAAAAAAACACTCTCAAAAATGCTGCAGAACATATGCCAACTCAATGCAGGGCTGGATTCTGCCTTAGTACATCAAGATTTTTCATCCTTTTACAGTCAAATGTCACTCTTTCAAAGAAGATGTAGTAGTCCCTTTTATGCTGTTGTAAAAATTGTGACAATAAGTTTGCACTAAGGCTGTATCATTTTCACACCAACATAATTTATCACAAAACTCAATATCTTAAGATTAAGATTAACCTAGCATTTTGGAGCTTCAACTGAGAATGCTTAAAGTTGGGGCACACGAACGGACTTGATCGGTGATTAGTCTTAGTCTTGTCAAGAGTTTCACCAACCAGACAAGGGCACAGGAGGAGACAAAAATATCAAGACGGTTGGTTTCCACTATGTTGGCGATCATGCGATTGAAAAATATAGCTTGCTAGGCAAGGTAACACTAACAGCTGTCAGAAATGAAACTGTTCATCTGATTATTACCAATTTTCAAGATGACTGAGATCTGATCACTATACATGCATACCAAGTTTCATCAAGTTTGTATAAAAAGTGTAGTCTCTATTGTGCTTACAAAAATGTGAACGGATGGAAGGACAGAGAAGGACGACGGCAATATACATTCACATTCCATGTGGGCATATAAAAATGAATTTGATTGGATGATGATGCTCGACGATAAAATAATTAAATAATAATAAAATAACTTGTCATAAATCCTATCAGCAAAGGCGTTAATCTTGTCGTGAAAGCACCGTGTACATGTGAAATTTTACTCAAGATTCAAGACGGTAACAAAAACGGCCACCACTCTAAGTAGAAAGTAGAAGGAAGGGTATAAAGATAATAAAGGAAAGGAAAATTTAAAACATGAGAAAATCAATAAGAAAACATTCCATATAGTGATCTGCGGTCAAGCTGCCAGTCAATATTTATTGAAGAAGAATATAAAATTCACAACTAATAACAATAGTTTACACCTTCAAAGAAAGAAAAAAAAGTAAACAAAAGAGTGCAAAAATCCAGCCGACGTTCACACTATAAATATTACTTTGTTAAATACTTGACTAGATTTCAAATGATTCGAGCATGACAAAATTAACATTTTTAGCAGATATCTAATAAAAGAACATCATGGCACTTGTGTGCATCTACACTAGAATATATAATCAGTAATAATCTACTTGAAGGAGATGTATCTGAGCAGATGACATATACTATCAACTAACTAGAATAACAGATCGGATGAAAAGTTGATTTTGGATCTAGTTTGAGAGAAATTTATAATAAACAGATGTTGTATAAAATGCGAAAATACCTTTTTTCAATACTTTCAGCCATATTTTAACTAATTGATTACTCTCAGATTTATGATGAATGACCCATAACGACACACTCTGTATACTGTCTTGTGCACTAGTTATACATTCTAACTTCTGCTGAACATTATCTTCATTTAACATAGTAGCCATCTTCATATCTACAAATTAATATTATATTCTATAAATGTATTTATAACAAGGTTAAGAGGTGATTTCAAATGGATGGGATTTGATCATTAATCAGGGATATACAGATAAGATTTCATTTCATTATAATATAGCATGTTTAGGGTTAGATAAAGATCTTGCATTTTCTTAAATAGAGTGCAGCTGGATGTTCATTAGGGTTAGTTTTAGGGGTTGGAACACCTCTTTATTGTACAAAACAAAGATATAATGTAGTCTGCTGTAACAATATTAGAAAATTAATTTCAAATTACTGCTGCCGAGTTATTGCCCTTGACTTGGGAAAAACGGGTCAAAATTTGTTTGTGAACACAATAGTGACTACAGTTTTTAACTGATTTTAATGAAATTTGGTGTAATCATTCATATTGATGAGATCTTGGTCAAGTTCGAAGTTGACGATCTTTCGACAAACGGTTTTTGAGTTATTGCCCTTGACTTAGCCAAAATGCATTAAAATTTGTTTGTGAACACAACAGAGACTACAGTTTTCAACTGATTTTAAAGACTACAGTTTTCAACTGATTTTAATGAAATTTGGTGTGATCATTTATATTGATGAGATCATGGACAAGTTCAAATGTGATATTTTAATGAACGGTCTTTGAGTTATTGCCCTTGACTTAGGAAAAACACGTCAAAATTTGTTTGTGAACACATAAGAGACTACAGTTTTCAATTGATTTTAATGAAACATGGTGTGATCATGTATATTGATGCAATAATTTGATGTGTTTGGATTATTGATATT
>NW_008706746.1:4468664-4483962 GCF_000327385.1 Lottia gigantea
GTTGGAGTTCATTTTAGTTTGAATGGCGCCGCAGCAAAACGTGTTCAATTTTTTTTTTTCAAGTATATTTTCTTATTTCTACGATAGATTATAAACTATGGATAGCTCTCAGTTTGAAAATTTAATGAGCTATTTGCCGCAGATGACAACTACTCCATTGTCGGCTGATTCTAAAAAGAATTTACGTTCTAAACCGTTGGAAACTACCATCAATGAAATACAAGCCGCTGCCGGTGCCATTCCTAAAAAAGTTCGTAAAATGACTAAAGCAGAATTGATGAAGCAAATCGCTGAATTACAGGAAAACATTGATACGAGATTATCAAAACTTGAGCTTTCACACCAGCCCCCCAGATTGACATCAACGGTACCTTGGCAATAAATCTACACCAAAGCCCTCCACAGC
This sequence comes from Lottia gigantea, assembly GCF_000327385.1. Lineage (NCBI taxonomy): Eukaryota > Metazoa > Mollusca > Gastropoda > Lottiidae > Lottia > Lottia gigantea. Next base: position 4,469,071 of record NW_008706746.1, read on the forward strand.
ACCTATGAATATGATGATGGAAGATAGGCCTACTACTGAAGTTACAATTAAAAATCTACAGGCAATTCCAGAAGTCAAATCATCTGTAGCTGCTCAACTAGACTCGATGCCAATAATTGGTCATGCTGATACCAGAAGGTTACCTGATAGGCCTAATCCTAACGAGTTTTACAGAAGTAGTGCAGCCAGTTTAGGCCTATTTCAAGATCATGATACCGCAGTGCCAGGTAGGCTAGACAAAAATCTGGCATGGACCGGGAAAGTCAGGAAAATATAGTCAATACTGTTTATTGGCCTCATGCTTTTACAAGTGAAATTGCTCATATTGTCAAGAACAGAAAAGCTCAGAGGCAAGAGGCGTTTATTTTAGGCCCTGTTAATATTCTAATGCAACCAGATGCTATTGTGCCCTTACCAGAAAAACTTGCTAGACTGAAACTATTAAAAGATGTTATGAAGCTGGCAATATTAAACGGATGGAATCATGCCCGTTAATACCACAACTGTGTATTACATGGTATTGAAGTTGGTTCCCATACTTGGACTTCATCATTTGAAAATTTGTCTCATTTCACAGCAGTTAATGACACTAATTCTACTGTCAGCTCAAACAGTTTTAACAGTGCTAAGATTAAGCAATCAAGTAATGCTAATAGCAATACCCCAAGAATTCAGAACATTATATGCTACAGCTACAATTATGACAAGAATGTGGATACTGAGTGTGCTTTCTCACGTGATGGTAAGCAATGTCAAAAGATTCATGTGTGTTTAGCGTGTGCAAAAAATGGATATACAAATAAGCATCCAGAAAAACTATGTGAGAAATCAAAATCTAACAATAGCAGTTCTGGTAATTGACATAACTTGGGTACAGAGTTGTTACAAACAATGAGCCCCTATGAAGTTGAGCTAATTAACCTAGATGCGCCTAATTCTGAGCTTTATAATTCTGAGCCTAGCATTCATGAGCTTGATAACCTGGAGCCGAATATTGAGCATAAACTTTCTGCTGTCAAAAATACTGAGCTGCCTGCTTCTGAGCCTGATTCCAGTGTTGAGATATTCACTGGCAAGTGTTTAACTCTGGTCAATATAACTATCAAGGAGTGAGAATACCTGTACATACTAACTTGAATATTTCAGCTTGGCAAGACAAACTAGCTCATTACTCGGATAATAAGTTATGTGATTTCTTAACCTATGGATGGCCTGTGAATTTTTCATATGAATAATTGCCTTCAAGGATTTTTGATAATCATCCATCTGCTTATGACTTTTGTGATGCAGTGGATGATTATATCGTTACAGAGTTATCTCACAATGCTGTAGCTGGTCCATTTATTAATAGGCCTTTTAATGGAAGACTAGTTACTTCACCTCTGCAAACAGTTTGCAAAGATAGTGTTAATACTTTACAACGACGGGTTGTAATTGATCTCAGTTTTCCTTTAGAAAATTCTATAAACTCTGGCATAAACCGTGATAGTTACCTAGGAACTCCCTTCGCACTTACATATCCAACTGTAGACACTTTAGCCCAATTAATTCATACTAAAGGCCAGGGTTGTTACTTGTATAAATTAGACTTGTGTCGCGCTTATAGACAGCTACCTGTAGATCCATATGATTATTGTTTATTGGGATATCATTGGAAAAATAGATATTATGTGGATACAAAACTGCCCTTTGGTCTTGCTTCTGCTGCAATGGCATGTCAGCGCACCACTAATGCTATTTCTTATATGTTCAATCAATTGAATCATGAGCTTGTAAATTATTTGGATGATTTTGCCTCTGCTGAGCGTACAGAACTTGGCGTACAGAACTTGAAGCAATCAATTTGTTACACCAATTAAGGGAACTTTTGAGTGAGCTTGGTATTCAGGAATCTGTTAATAAAGCTGTCCGTCCTACTCAGCATATGACATTTTTAGGTGTATTGTTTAAAACTGATTCTATGACTTTGTTGGACTTTGTTTTTAGTCGCTTTTTTCTCCTTTTTACGTAAGTCCAATCTCATTCCAGACACACTTAAGCATGCGAAAGAGAGCAAAGCACATTTTCTGCGTAGAGAAGCCATAATTTTATTGTCGGAAGCAGCCTTATTAATCATTCATTCTTCCAAAACCGGCAATTTCCAGGAACAACAAGTTATTGTGCCACTTAGTGCCATGCCCAATAATATTTTATGCCCAGTTTCTGCTTTACATGTGATGTTTTCTCAAATTTCAGCTGAGTCTGATTCCCCTGTATTTGTTTATCCCAGTGGTACTGGATCCTTGCTCCCTTTAACTTATAATATTACCTTGAAAGTTTTTAAGTTATTGCTTAAGAGACTGGGTTATAACCCAGCTTTATATTCATTGCATAGCTTTAGACGGGGTGGTTGTACTTATGCTCATTCAATTGGAGTCGATTTGGAATCTATTCGCATTCATCGCAATTGGCGTTCTAATGCTTACCAGCAGTACATAAAACCTGATTTGCAACAGCAATTACAAGTTACCTCCCTTATGCTTAAAATGTGTTGTTAAATTGTTATATGTTGTCAGCTAACAATTTTTTCAAGAGTCAAAGTTATTAATCTTTATTTATTCACATCATTACAAGTGGTTTGGGGTTTGTTTGGCCTTTTTTCTAATATCTTAACATATAAAATATAATTTGTCTTAGTATGGAAGTTAACATACAATTCATTTAGTTATTACATTGCAATAAATTATTTGCCCCAAACCACTTGTCTTTATTACAACATCTCAATTATTATATGGTATATCTATATGCTACATTATTTGTCAGATGACGACTTTAGAGTAATTTAGTTATAGAAAAAGATAGATATAATAATATGAAAAAAGCAAAAATAGAATTTGTAATGTCAACTGTCTCAAGTCGAAAATGAGCTACATTTTTTCTATTATATTTGTCCAAAATACAAATTACTAAGAACCTTTCTATTCCAAAACTTCTTCACTTTGTTAAATATGTTGGATTTGGCCAAATTTGAATTTATAATCAGTACACAACAAGTAGATATTTCAAAACTTGTCATTTACCTCAGACTATTATTATTGTAAATTTTAAAATAAAGAGTGTTGAATTAGAGGTAAAAGGTCCAACATGATTAGTATATTATTATAATTAACATGTTATAGCCTACTTATATAATAACATAGTCTTTTTGAAGTATTGAGCAGGAACTATCATTTAGAAACATTATAATTATGTTCTTTCTATTTCGAAATATTGTTTATTGGATACCAGGCATTTATTAGCCCTGTGGGTATTCTCCTTCCAACATTATTGTATGTTTTTCATGTCCTCCTTTGTCTTTGGTGACAATTATCTGCATAATACCTAATTCTGATAATGTAGACTTGTAAAAACATCTAATACAGATATGGATGACATATGATAAATATACCCAAATTTCTATTAAGCCTTCAGGAGCAGTAGTCTAGTACATAGACCTAAACATCTGTCTCTATTTCATACTCTGATAGCTATGATAGCTATTTGGACAGATGTCAGCTGGTGTAGACAGGATGTTTTGGACGCTTGGACTAGCTATTACAGCAGTAAAAAAGACACATAATTTGTTAATTGATTAGCTTCAGTGCCATTGTCAATGCCTAACCAGATTACCAGCTTTTGTATAACATATTCCTGATCGTTACAGAACTCCTTAAATGACCAATCACAACATGAAAGTAATCAAATTGAATTGAAAATGTCTGTAACCTATTGCTCAGTCTGCTGTACTGATTGCTAAAAGTTAAAGGTTTAATTCGGTGACAAATTTGAGTACCAAATTGAAGTGACCTTCACTAAACATAAATCAGAATAAATGCACTAACCTTTTCTTTCTGATCATGCCAACAGACAAACGTAAACAAAGCTTTTTGGTACTGCTGTATGGGTTTTGCAACTTTGTAGGCCTAATTGTTTGAGAAAATTTTTACACGATGGTCGCCATGTTTTCGTTCTCGCCGAAACGTTAATAAATTTTTTGTTAGAAATCATCATAATATTATATTTATTTTGGTAAAAGTAACTTTTATCAATATAAGATAAGCGTTCAATATGAAATACAAGAAAATTATCGGAATTTGCAATTTATTTTTAAAGGGATTTCCTACAATTTGTGACGTCATGATTTAGTGTTGACGTGATAACAAGTGCTCGCTGTTAAAATGCAATGAAATGTGCGTTAAACGGTTCAACAAAGTATGATAATGACTTGTTTTTAATATATAATAGAGAAAGAAAGTTGTGAACAGTGGAAGAAAATGAGTTTATATCACTTTGGTAAGTAAAACATAAAGTTTTGGTTTATCCAAAAAGTTTTGAGTGCGAAATTCCATTCACCCATGCTTGACTGACACTCGGTGTTGAGTGTTGCCTGTAGTGTTGGTATTGTATTTCTATTTCTGATCTACTTTCTGTTATTTCTTAGTTCATTGAACATTGACCAATTCCACATTTTCTAATGAGTGTTTTAAGAACTTCTTCCCACATAGGCCTATAGGTTATTCACAATTAGGCCTATTTGCCCTATAGTTTATTATTTTTATGAAATTGTGTCTGTGGCACTGTCTTTTTATCTGTGGCACAGTATTTGCTTTCCTGAGGCCAGTGTTAGTGTCCTTGGTTTTTGTTGTCCTCTGAATTTCTACTTATATTTTTGTCTGGAAGACTCTAGTTGAATTATTAAGATGTTATTCTTTTTACTTGAATATTGCAAGTTTAATGGATGGTTTGGAAATTCGCATTACAAAACAACACTAGAACTGTTCTAATAACAGTACTGATGCAGGGCGGGTTACGACATTCAGGTACATACGAAGACGGTCTATTCCAATTACATTGATGTAAATACTTTTCTGCATCTCTAAATGAAAATATCCTATAGTGCCTAGAGTTTAAAGTGTATTGACTAGGAATAAAAGAATGTTTGTCAATTAATAAAGACCAAGTTTGATGAAATCCGGATAAGAAATATAAATTTGGTAATGCGCATGCGCACGCGCACAACAAAAATGTATGATTTCCATCAAATTTAGAATTGGATTATGCACATACCTAGCAAGTTTGATTAAATTCGGATAAGAAATAAGAAAGTTGATAATGTGCATGCGCACAACAAAAATTCAATATTTCCATCAAATTTAGAATTGGATTATACACATACATACCAAGTTTGGTGAAATTCGGATAAGAAATAAGAAAGTTGGTAATGCGCATGCGCGCAACAAAAATTCAATATTTCCATCAAATTTAGAACTGGTTTATAGAGATACATGCCAAGTTTGATGAAAATCGGATAAGAAATAAGAAAGTTGGTAATGCGCATGCGCACAACAAAATTTCAATATTTGCATCAAATTTAGAACTGGTTTATAGAGATATATCTTTGGAAAGCGCAGGATCTCAGCATTTTGAATCCGACAGAATTATTTCTCTACCTCTATTAGGGCACATGTGAGGACGCTTTAAAGATGCAGAGTCAACTTTCAGTGACACCCATAAAACCGAAACCACGTGTAGGACACAAATTTCAATATTTCTGCATCTCTAAATGCAAATATCCAAAAGTGCCTGGAGTTTAAAGTATATTTACTAGGAATAAAAGAATATTTGTTAATTAATAAAAAATAAGTTTGATGAAATCCGGATAAGAAATAAGAAAGTAATTTGCATGCGCTCAACAAAAATTCAATATTTCCATCAAATTTAGAATTGAATTAAACACATACATACCAAGTTTGGTGAAATTCGAATAAGAAAATTGGTAATGCGCATGCACAAAACAAAAATTCAATATTTCCATAATAATAATTTCAATAATTGGAATTTTTGGCTTGGAAGGTTGATGGTGTTACTGTTGTGTGAGCTTATTGCAGGGCGTTCGTAAGCTTCTTATTGAGTTTACATGTAGTCAGAGGATATGTTTCAGTTTTGATTACAAAGAGGTAGCATACCGGTACATGTTGACCAGTTCATGTCAGTCAAGAGCTAAAGACACATATTAAGCAGGCAAGACATGTTTTTTTTAACTATGTCAAGATAGTTGACCACAGATGGACAGTCAATCAATATATATGTATAATTAATGATAAGGATTGATTGTTGATTGAACCATAATAACATTAATAATGTATCTTATACAATAAGACTAAATATTGATCAGTATTGTTTATTATTGTTACTGTTGTATCTATCTTAATTATTTATGATAACTTCAGTCTATGGGAATACAAATTTTGATGGAACTAGACCACTGGAATATAAGCAGGTAATTTTGTGTTACTTTGGGGGAAAGGTTGGTTATCTTTTAGTTGCTGATTTTTGTATTTTTTCATGAAATTGGTTTCAAGCCTAAGAGGGAAATCGACTTTTTTGTATTTCTCAATGAAGGAATAATAAATTATAGCTTTATAACCTTTTTGGAGTGATTGATCCAATTTGAAAATAAACAAGTTAACATATGAATCAGTAGAGATGAAAATATGATATTGTATTGTGTTAGGGTGTATTGAGACGAGTCTCAATCAAAGCACTGGCCTAGGTCACAGAGCAATAGATAAGCTTATTAATTATGTGAAAATTAATAAGATGATGAGTAGTCCTTAATTTTAAGTAAAGTAAGGTTGTTACAATTATAACGTTTAAAATGATTTTTGCACTGATAGCAAAGCTTCGTGCAAATTATGGTAAAATATCGACATCTTTATAAAATTTGGTGAAATGAAATTTGATTACATAATAAGTCTTTTTGACAGTCTCATATAAAGGATCTTTGAAACTTAACTGTTGTGTAGAATCAAAAACAATTCTTTTTCATGTTTTCAATTTATTGATTGAAAAAATTTTTTTATTTTAATTTTTGAAAACTACACACCAAAATCAAGGAAAACGCGTCTCATATCTGAAAACTTTTAATTAAGTATTTTGCATTTAATTTAAGAAAGCCAAAACTAGTTAAAAGGGTTACACAACAATTAAACATCACTATGTTTTTGTTTTTTTGAAAATTAATGAAATAATTTTAGCAAAATAAACACCAAAATGTACAGAAAATTATCTCCTACTTATTCTTAAGGTTTCAACTAAAAATGTTGAGCAATTATAGGGCCAAACACCAAACTGCTTAATTAACAATTAATACCACCAGTTTTTAATCATCTCTTTTTTAACAAATTCGAACGATCAAGTGTAGTAATAAATAAAATATTGTAGAAATTTTTCTTGTATAATTTCTAATGTTTATAATATTATAATTTTGCATATAATACTTCCCATAAAGCATTGACTGCTAAAAAAACATTATAAAAAGCATTTGTGTAAACATCTGGTCCAAGAAAATCTAGGCCTCTGGAGCATAGTATACATTGTATTGAATCATCAGATATTGTGTATGTTTCAGATAGGTAAGAGATAAGATCCCATTCAGGGAAGAGTCAAGTAATTTAATCACTATATGGTTTAATGCTTGGTTGGATTTTACAAAGTCGTTTTAATCACTATCAAAATATCTCTTTCATCAAGAAATTCAATGGGTGAAAAAAAAATTGTTTGGTAAACATTCATTATGTGATTATACAGTGATCTATGCGTTCATATGTGGTGAATAAACTTGTGTATGTAGAGGTATTTCTAGTCTTGTATATAGTGTCAAATGCAGTTCAGATCTCAAATGCCTGTTGCTGTATTCTCTGTCTTAGACAATTGATATGAGGTCCAACATCAGAACTGCTGATATTGAAATTTTGTTATTTGTTAATTTCTGAATGTCTGGACCAAAACTTATCCAAATCTATTTGTTCATGTCAAATAGATTCATGCTTCTATTGTTCTAAAATATGGAATATTAATTTTGAGTGAATATGATATAAAAGTAGTTAGTGATGATAAATTTTGGTTATGTAAAGGATTTTTTATTTTTTTGTGTGATCTACTTCTACTGAACTGTTATATGAATTATAACATAATGTGATAAGTGTTTGATTCTTAAATGATGATTTTTCTCTTTATAGGCTCAACAATGAAAAAATCCTCCGATCAAAGCATTAAAAAGCCTTCAAGATGACCATATATCCTGGAATCAAGTTGCTTGTGTATTTGAATGCCAAGGGTGGATAGACACTTTCAAAGTGTTCAAATTTAGATGATCAATTCCAATGTTTGAATTCCATTGCATAATTCCTGCTTTTAATTCCAAGCCAATGAATGGAGATCTACCTAAAACCATGGTGAAGAAAAAGTTTGGTTTTAAGACCATAAACTTTGCTGTATTATTATTTGGAGTATTGTTTGGCCTATTACTTGGTAATTGGTTTAAAGTAAAGCTGCTTGGACCATATTCTATATCAGAATGTGGTTTTCCAGAACTAGATACTACAGTCAGTTCCTCTGGGGAACAGGTAAATTCTGTGGATCAAGATTTTCAAAAGCAACAGGAGACTAAGGACACATTTGTCATTGTTGGCATAATGACTGCTAAAAAATTCATTGATACCCGTGGTTTGTCAGCGTTTCGAACCTGGGTTAATTCTATCAATGGCAAAGTGATGTTTTTTTCTAGTGAGGGGTCCAAATCAAAATATGGAGTTCCAGTAGTGCCCCTACCAGGAGTTGATGACTCTTATCCCCCTCAGAAAAAATCTTTTATGATGTTAAAATACATGCATGACCATTTCATTGAAAATTATGAATGGTTTGTGAGAGCAGATGATGACGTTTTCATAAAAGGTGATAAACTTGAGAAATTTTTGCGATCTATCAATAGTTCAAAACCCCAGTTTATTGGCCAGGCTGGTGTCGGTAAACAAGAAGAACTAGGCATGTTGAGTTTGACGGCAACAGAAAACTTTTGTATGGGAGGTCCTGGTATGATTTTTAGTCGTGAAACCTTACGACGCATGGCACCGTATGTTGGTGACTGTTTAGCTAATTTATATACTACTCATGAAGATGTGGAGATAGGAAGATGTGTAAGAAAGTATGCTGGTATTCAGTGTACTTGGGCATATGAAGTAAGTATTTCTCTTTAAGATTCTGCTTACAAGACAATTTCATGCAATATTGTGAAGAAGTAGATTTAGATGACATATTTTCTGTTAATAAACAATGTTCAATTGTGTTTCATAGGTCGAGATAATACCTTCGGATTTTTCAACCCGGTTTCCCCCTGTCAGTGATGCAGGTAAGAGGGGCTGACATGGAAAAAGCGTCTAGTCATTCGGATGGGACAATAAACCGAGGCCCCGTGTGCTACAGACTGTGCACGTTAAAGATCCCTCGACAGTTGGAAATCGAAAAACAGCAGGCTAATGCCGCTGTCCTGGCAAAGTTTCCCTCATGGCACCCTGCATTGCGTTGCCCGTCTTCATTAGCCCACATGGTGCAGAAGAGTAGGACGTAAAACTCCATTCATTTCATTTCATTTTTTCAATTGTGTTTCAATCTATGCACAATAGTCATTATTTTAATCATTTCAATTAACAAATCATGACTGTTTGTTATTCGAAGTGTTTTTATAAAAGATGTATCATTTCCTGATTCAACTTTGACTATGTTTTGACTGAATGCCACCATCTTGGCTTTATGCCAGACACAAACTTGCTTTGAATGACAATCTTGAGAAATATCTCTTATTGTTGACATGGTACTTTATCTTCTGTTTATTTTCTCTAACTTTATATAACATCCTCACCTGTCACTTTATTTATAGCCTATTTGATTTAAGGATTAATGAAACCAAATTCTGATTTTGGAAAACTATTTTTCTATCTTCTGGTGTTTGACACATCTAAATTTCAAATATTTAAATGAAAGTCTGAATCAGTTATATTGGTATATGTATTCTAGTTATTGTTTCCCTCTGTATAATATAAATTGTTTGAAATAACTTTTGTACTTCTAGCTGTGAGAACTGTAATTTTGGTTTTGTCTCACTGAACATTATGCTCAATAAAATATCACGAGACAGACAATAGTTTAAATTCTATAAACACATAAACAATCTCTCATTTCAAGTTTCTATTGAAATCGTGACACAATGATATTTCAACTATAATGACATTCAACAAAAAATTCATTTGGCAGGTCATCATAACTGATGATAGATATGACCAACTGAGAAAATACTCAAATTCAAACACTTGTAAACTTTTGATTAATTCTGACTTTACCATACATATGTACAGAAGGGAAAATCATTACACTTGATTTGTTGTAAGAAGACAGTTAATAGAACTGTTCTGTCGTTTGCTTGGCTATTTTTGGTAGAAAACAGATTTTCTAATGTGATTGACATTCAAGTTCTAATTTCAACTTCTTAATATTCACATTTCATAAAAATTTAGTAGCAATTCAAAATGTTTCAACTGTAGACTTCGGATGAATCAGTTTATACAGACAAGTGTTGTAGTATATTTCTTGAATTAAAGGGACAGCTTTGCTATTTTGGGGGATTGATTTGAATCTTGAATATATGTAAATAGTCTTCAGAAGTACTATGAATGTACCAAAACCGCATAATTCCTTCAAAAATATTTCAAACTAGAAATATCTTTTTCTATTTCTATATATGTCATTTCTATATGTAGAGCCTCAAGAAAAGAAGAGTCATCATTTAAACTTTCAAAATAACTCTCAAATGCAAATAATTCTGGATACACATGAAGGCTCAAATTTTGACGGTGAGCTGTAAACACTATATCTGATTAGCTTAGCTAAAAAAATACTGTTGGTGAACCTTTCTCTAAAGAGAAAATTTTCATAAAAATGTACAATTTGTTTTGATTCGTAGGTATTGAACATTAATATATTGAATCGCAAAAGAGGTTAATTTGACCCTCAAACTGTGATGCAATACAGCTTAAATTGAACTCTGATCTAATATCCTTTCAGTTGGTTTTGTTTACAGTACAACTAGTTTTTTTTCTTAAATGCACTACTGGGACTGTAATCTATATATCTAGTATCATTTGATATGATAAATGGTAATAGATCATTTGAGGTTGCTTTGTGTGAAATTCTCATCCTGTGACAAGTTGACATGATAATGAACTAAATGGTAGCAGAATAAAAGGTCACTAATTCATACATGAACAAACTATGTATCCACGCCATTATCATACTTCAACATTTCTTTTGTTTTGAGTTCAAGGATAAGTGACAACATAATAGTTACTTCAGAATCCATAATCTAACATTGTTTATTTCTTTTCAGATGCAACATATTTTATATCAAAACTACAAAGAAGATCAAGGTTCATTCAAAAAGTCATTAAAAAGTACAGAAGTTGAAAATGCTGTTTCCCTCCATCCTGTGAAAGAGCCAGTGTACTTATTTCGTATTCAAAATTATTTCCAATCCACCAAAATTTTACACCTTCATCATAAAGAACTACTTCTTCAGAGGGATATACATTTAATTGATGAGTTGTTAGGCTCACCAGGGTATACTTTTAATGTTAATAGATTAGCCTTATTACCATCTTTAACAAAATATAGACCTTCAGAAGCAGATGATGTTATATCATGGGACTTTATGACAAAACCTATATTTTCTCATCATCATAACAATCCTAAGCGTGGCCTTGAGGGATCGCTATCTAGTGCTATTGACGATGTTATAAATCAAATCATGCAATTAGTGAATAAAAATGCTCGACAACGCGGAAGGACGTTAGACTTCAAAGAAATTTTATATGGATACAAGCGTGTTAATCCCTTATTTGGAGCAGACTATATATTAGACCTTTTACTTATCTATAGGAAACATAAAGGTCGTAAAATGACCGTCCCTGTGCGAAGACATGCTTATGTGCAACAATCCTTTACTGAGGTTGAATTCAAAGAAGAAATCCCTACTTACGAACTTCATTCAAACATGGGTGCCAAAGTTTTACATTTATTTCGTAAGTTTGCTGTAGGTGAAGAACAAAAAACAGTATATGACAAACGACAAGAGAAAATAAATTTTGTTATGCCTTTATCTGGTCGCTTAAAAATATTTGAGAGATTTATGCGTAATTTTGAGGATATTTTTTTAAAAACGGGTGAAAATGTGAAACTACATGTTGTGTTATTTAATAGTGAGCATGAACGTGGTGAAGATATGGCTTTAGAGAAAAGTATTAGTTTATTACAACAGTATCAAAATAAATATAGTGAAAATAGTGTGGAAATTATACAAGCTTCTGGTGCCTTCTCTCGGGGACGTGGCCTGGAGTTAGGTGCAGCTCGTTGTAGCAGTGATTCGTTGTTATTTTTAGTTGATGTTGACATTGTGATGACTAGATATGTCCTTAATAGAATCCGTCTAAATACTAAACAAGGATCTCAAGTTTATTTTCCTATTGTTTTTAGTCAATATTACCCACTAACTGTTTGTCATGGAAATGTAAACCATTGTGACTGTCATAATCAAGAGTGCTTTATAAATCCACAAGATTTTAGTGAAGAGACTGGATATTGGAGACAGTTTGGATTTGGAATAACAGCAATGTACAGAAGTGATATGCTGGCTGTGGGGGGTTTTGATCTTAGTATTCAAGGGTGGGGCAAGGAAGATGTGGATCTTTACCAAAAATTTATTGAAAGTAACATGACAATAGTGCGATCTGTGGACATTGGTATGACACATGCCTTCCATGAAATCATTTGTGATTCTCATTTAGATCCTGCTCAATTTATTATGTGTAAAGGATCTAGAGCTCAAAGTTATGGGTCTCATTCCTATTTGTCAAAAAATGTTTACAATACAGATACCTTATTAAGTCAAAATGAAAAGTTTATACTCAATGTGAATTCCTAACATAGTACTGATCTTTCCCCCCTAGTTTTATAACTTTTTTGTAACTCATGAATGAACATTAAAATTTCATATTGATAAATTGCTTTATTTTTTCTTACAAAATAGGTAGAAAAGGTTGAACAAGTAAAGGAAAGTTGCTATTTCAGAAAGAGGAAATTTTACAATGTAACATAAGGCTAGTATGGACAATTTGTTTAGAACTATAAGAGTATGGTTCTATGATGCGAAATACAGGTAATTGCAAATTCTTAGCATAGGCAGTAAGAATTTTTTGGGCATATAAACACTATTGGAAAAGTAAACAGTTGAGAATTCCCTCCATAACAAAGATACGTTGTTGTCTTAGCTAAATATTTAACCGTATACTAGTAATTTGTCATACTCACCTGTCAAATATAGATTCCCTAGTAGCTGTCCATTACAGCACACTAGGGATGAACTTGTAGGATTGTATGTGGACATGCAGTCGCCCCTGCCAATCCACCCATTATCAGAGTTATACTATTTTTTTTTATAGTTATAACAACCAAATGATATAAGACAAGTTAAAAAATTTGTGCATGATTCGACAAATATTTCCTGAGCAACAACCCATGTTATTCCGAAATTGTTCGAATTTATGAAACATTGTTTGTAAATTTGTATTCACAAGCTGTGTACGAATATGAGTATGTTTCGATAAATATCGAAGCCCTTGATACACTGTAGTGGCTTATGAACATCATAGAGAACAGTTTAATTTAGCTTTAATTTTAAATTATGTTGGATGAAAACGAATCGGAGCACCATCCAAACATATCAGATAGATAGCACATCACATATACTGAAAGTACATTTACATTAAATGTGGCCTGATTTTATACGCATACATTGTAATGTTCATTCACAAGATCTAGGACATGTTCGAAATTAGTGCGATGACACAAATATTTGTTCAGGCCCTTGACATACAGAATATGTATAAAAAGTGGATGTATATCGCTTGGCAACTGTTTGTCATAATGTGGCTACAAAGTCTGCCCTATTTAAAAATTTGTGGACTTTCCTCATTTAAATCAATCACGGAATCAATTGGTGAGATTTATTGAATCTGATGAAATTGATGGACGAACAGTTTTAATTTAACTGTCTACAAGTATATTGTTGTATGTCAAGTAACCTCTACTAATTTGACTGGTATAAGTCAATAGAAATATGAAAGGGTGTTAATTCATCAAATCATATAAAAACTACCCTCATAACATTTTACTAAGTCACACCTTAACTTGTAGACAAGGCCCAATAAGGCCAGCATTTTATTATTTACTGGTATACAATTTGATCTTCTCAATTATAAAACTCATTTCAATTTTCCGCCCATTAATGTTTTAGTAATGTATTTAAACAAATACATGGCTACGTCTTAGAATCAACATACAAATTAAGAATTTACAACTAGGCCAATAAGAGCATATTTTCATCAGTAGATTTACCCGGTGTCATAAATAACATGACAGGATCCGATAAATCTAAAAAAAACTTACCAATCATCCATAAATATGCAATTAACTAGTGACAAACGCTTAATATTAAGATTAAGCGGTTTTTTTCAATAATTAGGCCTACTTAGTTTTATGAATTTTCCAATCTTTCAGATTTTACAGGGATTCTGATGTAACTTTAAGTTCACTGATGAACATATACTCATATTGACCATTCTTGAGAATTAAATTTTATGTTCATACTAAGACGAATAGTATCACTTTAAAGTGTAAATCTCTTGCGAAAAAGAGAATGCCTTTAAAAGGGTTGAAAATAGTTTCCCGTCATTGGGACAAAACGAAAAATGAAAAAGTCTGGCCTTATCTTAATAGATTATATTTATAACTCAATGGATATTCGGCAACTCCTTTCTATTGTATGGTGTAATCGATCATCTTCCCGAACTAGGAGTAGGCCCAACTGTAGGAAAAGCTGTGAATATCTTGGCCAATGTGTCCAAAAGTTCCCACTCTACAAATTAGGAGCATACCTGGCACACAGTTGCATATGACCAGTTGAATTTTACGCCCCCCCCCCCCCCC
>NW_008706746.1:4484224-4490856 GCF_000327385.1 Lottia gigantea
CCTTCATTTACCATCAAAGATGTAAAACTCTGCTATTCATTTTCCGATCCATTTTGTTTGCATGTATCAACGGGATATTTCTATAACGATAGGACGGTATGAAATAGAAATGCACTCTGTGATACACTTAATGCATCACACTATACAAAGTATTAATACCATATTTATATTTAATGATAAGTATAATTGTGTCCCATCAGTATCATCATAATGAAATTCATAACTTTATTCATAAGTATTCACACGCCCATAAACTCTTTTAAGCTTCAATTTTGGGACACTCAAACTCACCCCTCCCGATAATCAATTTGTCCCTGATTCCACGGAAAGAGTTTTGGTTCTGCTAAAAGGTGAGCAGTAGCGTAACCAGGATTTCGGACGTGATTTATTTATTTATAGGGCTAAGAAGGAAGAGAATGCATCTAACGCGATTTTGGCAATGGATGTAAAATAATTTTTATACGCCCACATCTCTCTATGTGGACGTATATTGTCGTCCATCTGTCCGTCCGTCAACATTTGCTTGTAAACGCTCTAAAAACAAGATTTTTTGATGGAATCAAATGAAATTCGGTATGTGTAGACATATTCAAAAGATAGCTTGCCAGGCAAGGTAACATACGCCCACTGGCAGCTGTCAGAAATTCCACAAATTTTTTTAAAATCAATATCAACAACCCAAATACAACAAATGATTAAATCACACAGCTCTAATCAAGGGCAAAAAACAACTTTTGACGCGTGTTTACAAAGTCAAGGGCAATAACTCAAAAATGTTCATCAAAAATATCTCTTGTTAGAAATTGTCCGAGATCTTATCAATTCCAATGATCACACCAAGTTTCATCAAAATCGGTTGAAAACTGTAGCTTCTATTGTGCTCACAAACAAATTTTGACGTGTTTTTCGTAAGTTAATGACAATAACCTGCTCACAAACTATTTTTAACAAATTTCGACACATTTTAACAAAGTCAAGGGCAATAACTCAATAACCGTTCATCGAAAATGCGTCAAGTTAGAACTTGTCCGAGATCTTATCAATTCCATTGATCACACCAAGTTTCATCAGAATCGGTTGAAAACTGTAGCTTCAATCCTGCTCACGAACTATTTTTAACAAATTTCGACGCGTTTTAACAAAGTCATGGGCAATAACTCAAAAACCGTTCATCGAAAATGCGTCAAGTTAGAACTTGTCCGAGATCTTATGAATTCCAATGATCACACCAAGTTTCATCAGAATCGGATGAAAACTGTAGCTTCAATCCTGCTCACGAACAATTTTTAACAAATTTCAAGGCGTTCTAAGTCAAGGGCAATATCTCAAAAACCGTTCATCGAAAATTCGAACTTGACCGATATCTTATCAATCTAAAGCATCACACCGACCGACCGACGGACCGACGGACAGGGGCGACGACAATATACGACCACATATTCGTGTGGGCGTATATAAACGAAGATCAAGTTCGAATTTGAGCTATTTTCGACCGTTAGAAGCAGAGTTATTGCCCTTGCCCCAAAATCTTGAATATTTACCATCCGCATGCCGTGATGGGCGTATATGCCTGTGGTCCACTACCTTTTCATTTTTTTCTGTCCCGAGGGGGAAAGGGGTGGCACCATGTACCCAATTCCCGCATAAATTCGCTACTGAAGGTGAGAACATTTCCCGCACCTCAGTTTTGAAATAGATTTTGTCCTTAATAACGCTATGGCGAAGAACAGGTATTCAAGAACGTTGTCTGCTCTTGTCGCTTTGCATGACTGCACCAGTTAAATTTAGATTAAAATTGTTTTGTCACAAGCCAATTTCTCACACATTTATTTATTTTTTTATCATATTTCTTTTTAAGTTTTTGATCCACACCTTTTCACATTTCTATATATCAATTAAATCTGAAATACAAACAACTTATCCGACATAAATCATAGTTAACTGGTTGCTTCTGCATATAATAAAATACGTACACTTTGTGTTGCAAGTGTATACTTATTTCTTAACGTGTCTAATTTGGGTATTTACATGGTACGAGAAGTAAGCTGTATAATTGCCAACTGAAGGTCGAGTTTGAATATAGACCTAAATTCATTGCCTGTGTCTAACATATGGCACTGCCTGGATGTTTTGTGTAGATTTCAATCGACTCTTATGGACAATATAAAGTTATAATTGGAAATCTAAAAAAAATACTAGTACATAACATCCAGATGATGTTCTGTAACCCCTTTACTTCATCTATATCCCTTCCTTTCTACAACCGACGAGGCGTGATGTACGCAAGCTATTTTTAAGGATTGTAACCACTCCCAAAATCGTTACACAAAATAACTTTTACGCTCTAAATAGCAATCTAAAAGGACTAACCACGATATTCTTTATGTCTAATCAAAATATTAACCAAAGTAGGGGCTACAAATATCTAACCAGCCGCGGATATATATATGTCCCAAATTTATTCATGTTGATAGTCATGACCTATAACTTACCAAAAAGATATCTTACCAGACGAGGTAACATACGCCCACTACTTAAGTCTTAAGTGGCCATGCATTTTAAATAATCAAAAGTCAAAGTAAAACCTCAAAAACAGTACATCAAAGTCTAATCGACCCGTTCATCCGATTATTATCAATTTTGATCGAGAGGTCATCAATAGATATCCCCAAAACAGATATAGCCTGAAATACCCAGCATGAAAAATGATTTTATGAGAGAAATACAGACAAATATCCAGAAAGAACTAGTTGGTACAATAACTGATCATCTTAACGAGCATGACGGCCAAAAAAGAAAGGAAAACAACCTGGAGATTTTTAATCTTCCAGGACCTAGATCAGATAATCCAGAGGGGATAAAAGCTGAAGATATTGAACTGTTAAAGATGAGTTCCCTTATTTTCATTTATGAAAATGGAAATGCTTTTACTGATATGAATAGAAAGTAGAGGTGTTCTAATGACTTGGAAAAATACCAGTTTGTCTCACATGTCCATAATCAATTCATAATTAGGCGAATTACCAGCAGAATTCCAACGAGTGCCCGATCAAGAATGGTCAACAAGTCTTTTTTTTGTTATCCAGACTGTAATTACATGGACATTTGTGATTGGGTCATACTCTTAATTGTATGTAGTAAGAACATAATGATATGATTAACCATACATGATAACTCATTAGGAACACCAATTAATCAAATAGTTTGCTTAATTTGACACTAAAACAATGGGGAAACCCATCTTTAAGGACCTTGACATTGCAAACATTCTACTGTCAGCCTAGTCCGAAACATTAGCCTCTATTCCAGCCACTGATGGATATTTTGACAGATGTCAGCTGGAGTAGACAGAAGAAGACCTTGTTAAGTCTCCACACCTCCAAAGATGATTTAAATTAGTGTTGGGCATCGCCGTAACTTTCGTTTAGTTTGTATCACGTAGCCTTTGAACTTTTGACTTTTGGCACGCAGTTTCAAATGGCCGATGCAAGATCTGCTTCTCCAAAAAAAACTTTAATGGAACCGGAGACATGACAAAAATGGTGTAGGGAGAAAATGATGGTATGATCTACAAAAATAAAAAGGTTTAAAAAAAACCCGAACCTGCGGGGATGCGGAATGGACCCATTTAATAGGACCTATTTTTTCTGTCTCTACACCAGCTGACATCTGTCCAAATATCTATCAGAGGCTGGGCTAGAGACCGTTGTTTAGGTCCTCTATCAGCCGTGGTCAGGGTAGGAAAAACAACCAACATGTGTCGACCTATCAAGCTTATTCTTCAAGAAAGCAAGGACAAATGAAAGATATTTGATGTCTTTAGAGACAGAAAATTAGAAGAGGCTCGATTGTGAACAAGCCATAAATCCTACCAACCCCAGACAGAATCAATCACATTCTCATTCCCTCCCAGGAAGTCACACAAGATGTCATCTGTAACCTATGGGCAAACTAGGCAAAAACATTAGCTAACAGACTTACTGGTACATATACAAATATGACCCAATTTAACACCAGCACCCCTATACTTCAGAGAAGAATTGGAAATCTTGTGCAAAGAGACCAAACCAACAGCAAACATTCCTTCAACAATTCTCAAGCAGACGAGGAAACCATGATCTATATGTACAGCAACGAGACAGTCATTGATCAAGAATAGGATATCAGTTTTATACACCCTCATCACATTGTACCCGTTTTAACTGAATTAAAAACTTCTGTACAGTAATGTTGACAATCTCCAGAATAAAAGAAAGATCTATCTACTCTGATGGTTGAAACCAAACCAGGAATTAGTGCCCTAACCGAGATCCTTATACAAAAAGACAATAATAGAGATCTATCTGAAACTGGTTTCTTAATTCAAGATTATGACATGTTCTTCAACAGACAAGACCACGGCCGATGTGTAATTATTTATGTCAGGAACAAGTTAACATCAGAGAGGGAAAGAGGAACTATCGTTTATGGAATTCAAATAAAAAGGTTCAAAATACAGATAAACAGGACAGACAAAATGGATGTATATATATAGAAGCCCAACTACCAGTGATGAAAACTGTGTCCAATTAAAAAAAATTTTAAGAAACATGTACCAAGTAGGAAAATCTACTGATTATTGGTGACTTCAATTACAGAGATATCAACTGGGAAACAGAATCAACCAAAATCAGGAACAAACACATATCAATTCTCACACTGCATTCAAGACAACTTTCATATCCAGATCTAAGCCGTGTCATACACAGACCTACAAAGGAGACTATTACAAAATGAGAAAGTAGCCTGGTAGCCCAGCATTGAGACTGTTAAATTATGATTTGGGGCGGGTTGGAGCAGCGTACGAGCGGATAGAGACGCAGAGTAAAATAAACATAAACTTTAATGATGAGCCATTAGTAAGATAAGCACAGACGATTGGACAATATAAACTACATAATCTGATGCTCGGCACCGGCGATGCACCACAATATTGTCAAGAGGCTTATTAGGTCAATATTGTTACATCCTTTCTCTTTTCAGAAAGAGCTAAGTCCTTCACACAGAATCTGACCTAATAATAAAGTACACAGTATAAACGTAACATTTTGAAACACAGACTTATGCGTAGATAATAAAATTTCACATAATACAGGAAACACACTCACTATACAAGAAAACACATTTTTGCAGACTATGTAACATAATCCTTAAGATATTTGGGTTTCCGTGATAGACGTCCAGAACGTGTGACTATATTGTCTCTCATATTATTTCGATCATGAACAGCAGGTTGTAGAACTGGTATATTGACTTCTGGTTGATTATCTACGACATCAGGTTGTACAGCATCTTGTTGATCAGGAAGATTATGTTGTACATTGGCTTCTGCGTTGTTTTCAGCAGCTTCATCCGGAGGATAAGGAACCAATAAATCAGATTGTTCAGCAGTTTGACGTAGGAATTTACGATTGCGTCTGAAAGTACCTTCATCAGTTCTAATCAGATAAGAGCGTTCATTGAGTCTACGTATTACCTCCCCCTTTTTCCAAATTTTATCACCAAGTTTAAAAGGTTTAATACGTACAACGTCTCCAGCTTTCAGTAAAGGTAAATCTTTCGCTGAGCGATTATAATAGGCAGATTGTTTATCCTTCTGACGTTGAAGTTCAGCACGATCCAGTTTAGGATTAACATTACGAGGTTCAAGGAGTGATGACTTGACAGGCAACAAAGAGCGAGTACGTCGATTCATTAACCGTTGTGCTGGACTTGTTGTCAATCCTTGAGTAGGCGTATTACGGAAATCTAATAAAGCTATATATTCATCAGCGTAAGTGTCTTTAGCTTTACGTAATAGGCGTTTCGCAGTTTTGACAGAACTTTCGGCTTTTCCGTTAGACTGACTGTTATACGGACTACTAGTAATATGTTCAAAGTCCCAGATTTCAGCAAAATGATGAAATTCGAATGACGAAAACTGAGGTCCATTATCAGAAATTAGTTGGCAAGGGATACCATACCTAGCAAAATGAGATTTCAGTTTATTAACAACACTTCCAGTTTTCGTATCATAAAGGCGATCAACCTCAAAGAAGTTACTATAGTAATCAGTAGTCACTAAGTATTGTTTATTATCCAGTTCGAATAGATCAACACCAACTTTTTGCCACGGACGCTTTGGTACCTCATGACTAATCAAAGTTTCCTTTTGGTTTGATATTTCGTAGTTGTGACAGGTTTCACAGGCAGATACAAGTTGTTTGATATCAGATGACATACCAGGCCAAAACATACATTCACGAGCTCTTCTTAAACATCCTTCTACACCAATATGTGCAGCGTGTGAATGTTTCTTAAATTCAGCGCGTAATGATATAGGTATGAGCACACAGTTACCTTTAAAAATAATACCATTCTCTATAGTAAGTTCGTCACTAAAACTAAAATACGGAGTTAGTTCTTTAGGCAAATGAATTTTAGTAACAGGCCATCCGTTTTGGATTACAGTATACAACAATTGCAAAACCGGATCGTCTCTTGTAGCTTTAATGATTTTATCAAGTCTTTCAGGCCTCATTGGTAAACATTCAGACATATTCACAGACTCAAAAGCACCTTGATTACAATCCGTTACATTTAAATATGCACGA
>NW_008706746.1:4491437-4493580 GCF_000327385.1 Lottia gigantea
CCAGGCAAAGTACCAATTCGATTTTCAAATACATCAGAATATTCAATAAAGGGGTCTATCAATTCATCAGACTTTACAGCAGATACAGGACTAAATTGATCATAGTTGACTGTAATTAGACCCAGTTTTTCAGAAGTTTCTTTACCAAGTAAAGGAGTCAGATTCTCATTCACTACAATGAATGTTACCAAGTACTTTTCGTTAGTTTTTAAGTTAAACAAAGGTACACAGCATTGACCAATAGGTTTGAGTTCAGTTCCATTCCACATTCTGAGAATCGTAGAACATTTATCAATAGGGAAACCAGTAACATGTTTCTTTGGTATAATATTTACAGATGATCCACTGTCACACTGAAATTTAACAGTTCTATTTTTACCAATCCTCATGTTTAGCAGAATTTGATCACTCTTGATAGTGTTAACGTTTTCAGTTACAGTAAACAAGTCAGAGTAAACAGCAGAAACACCATGAGATTTTGAAGGACATTTAACAGAGAAATGATTCAGCTTATCACATTTCTTACACTTTTGTCCCCAAGCAGGACAGGATTCCTTTTTCATGACATGAGTTTTACCACAAAATTTGCAGTGAAGTTCTTTCTTTGTATGTCTGGGTTGAGATGCATATATCTCAGTTTGTTTTGGTGGAAAAGTTTTAGGTTTGCATTTTGGCACTTTTGATCCTCCATACACTTTGTTGACCTCTGATGACGTTGTGTCAGAAATACTTTTCATCTTTTGAGTAGACGATTCTTGACTTCGACAAATATCAATACATTTTGTAAGTGTCAATTTATTTTGTTGGAGTAGGCGCTTTCTTGTGTCCTTTGATTGCACACCAAATACGATTCTGTCTTTCAGTAGACTGTCTGACATACACTGGCAGAAATTACAAGTTTTCATCAAGCCTCTTAATGCAGCTAAATATTTATCGAATGTTTCACCCTGTTCTTGACTTCGTGAGTTAAACACATAACGTTCATAGGTTTCATTGACCATGCCTATAATATGTTCATCAAATTTGCGTTGAATAATCTCCAGGCTATTTTGATCTTCAGTAGGCAGATATACAAACGAATTATAAATTAACTGAGCTTCACGGCCTAAATTATGAAGAAATAAAGCTTTCCTATATTCTTCAGTTCTTAATTCTAGTCCAGCGATAACTTTATAGTTAGACCAGGCTTGTTTATACAGTTTCCAGTTTTCTACTGGGCTATCACCCAAGATTAGTTGAGCAGGTGGAGATACATTAATAACAGGACAACGTTGATCAGCAACATTATTATTATTTCCTCCTTCAACAGGTTGTTGATTTGCTCCAGGATTATCAGGATTGTCACCCATTACTTCAGATAAGTAATTGACAGTTACTTGTTGACAGTATCAGACTTCAAAGCAAGTACAACTATGGCAAATGTATGCCGTCAGAGCGTGAAATGTGGCTTAGAAATACACTCTGGCAGACAGAAAACAGATCAGTTCAGGAAATACACGGCATACATACATCAAAAAGTTAACTTATTCTACACTCAGGATCCTAATTTACTCAGCCACCATGTTAAATTATGATTTGGGGCGGGTTGGAGCAGCGTACGAGCGGATAGAGACGCAGAGTAAAATAAACATAAACT
Organism: Lottia gigantea; assembly: GCF_000327385.1. Taxonomy (NCBI): domain Eukaryota; kingdom Metazoa; phylum Mollusca; class Gastropoda; family Lottiidae; genus Lottia; species Lottia gigantea. The sequence continues at coordinate 4,493,074 of NW_008706746.1, forward strand.
TTAATGATGAGCCATTAGTAAGATAAGCACAGACGATTGGACAATATAAACTACATAATCTGATGCTCGGCACCGGCGATGCACCACAATATTGTCAAGAGGCTTATTAGGTCAATATTGTTACAGAGACACTGCATTGTTAGGCATGGATACTAATGAGATATGGACTATCTTCAAGGAAACCATGAAACAAGAACCAAGAGCATACTACTTACCAAGTAAAAACATGAAGAAGAAAAAAAACTATGGTACACGAAAGAAGTCATCACAGCAATGAAACTAAAACGAAAAAAATGGTATAATTACAGCAGAAACAAAATAGGCAACAATTATGACAAATATAAGGTATGCAGAAACAAAGCCTCAAATATACAGCTTTTAGCACACAGGCAGTGCGAGAAAAGCATAGCAGAAGGAATTAAAGAGAACCCGAAAGATTTGGGGAAATACGTACACTCTAAAATTAATAAAAAAAAATCACTAAATACTTTACAACAATTGATGGAA
>NW_008706746.1:4494155-4584692 GCF_000327385.1 Lottia gigantea
ATCCCAGGAAGCTCAGCAACGAATTTGCTGCACCCTTAACTACCCTTTTTCAACAATCACTGCCTACAAACTGGAAAAAGGCCAATACCACACCAATATTTAAGAAAGGTTCGAAAACAAAACCAGCTACTACTGTCTCATAAGCCTTACCAGCATAATAATGACTAAGGAATCCATTCCAAGAGACACCATAATGCACCACCTTGAAAGCAATCAGTCTTCTTACCAAACATCAATATGGATTTAGATCAAGACACTCTACAGTTACTCAACTCTTAGAAGTATTGGACTTTCTGATCGAGTCAATTGATGAAGCTAATCCTGTGAACATAATCTACCTAGATTTCCAAAGAGCCTTTAACAAAGTGCATCACAAAAGACTTCTTATGAAACTCCGCGCCCATTGAATCTCTGACCCACTGCTGAAATGGATCGAGAGCTTCTTAACTGAACAAAAATAACTCATCTTGGATGAAGGTCGGAGGCGGAGTACCTCAAGGCAGTGTCCTAGGTCCGGTTGTCTTCCTGATTTTTATAAATAACATCCCTGACGCTGTACAGTCATTCACCAACTCTTTGCTGATTGGAAGTTACCACACATACCTGCAGCATGACTTAGGCACTTTGATGGTATGGACACGAAGATGGCAAATGAATTTTAATCTCGAAAAGTGCAATTCCCTACACATTTAACGACATTTACCACCAGTACTACAGATATCATCAACCCTGTACCACTAAAGCAAGATTCAGAAGAACCTGAGAATAATATTTCAAGACAATCTTATATTCAGTGTTCAAATAGCTGCAGGTTTTTAAAAAGGGAACGCACAACCATCAACCATGAGATGCTTGTGCCACTGATACGCCCTCATTTGCAATATGAAGTCACCGTTGGCATCTAATAAACAACAAAGACATCACAACTGTTGAGAATGTCCAGAGAAGAACAACAAAATAATTACAGCGCTGAAACATAAAACGTACCCCAAAAGACTAAGAAAAATTGGAATTCCCAAGTGGGCTACTTCATCATTCAGTAAATCATTGGGCATCCGTCACTATAGTGATGTGATGTAAATGTGCTTTCAAATTGAAAAAAAAACCTGTCAAACTGAGGGTGTCTTGGTGTTACAAATAGGGGACAGACTGATTAATGAGGGGAAAGCTTTTGGCGTTGAGATTCTCAATGCAGCAACGCGACAGTCGTAAGCCTCCCATAAAGGGGCTTGAAAAATAGGTGCATTCTGACCATAGTGTTATATAACTCTAACACATAATTTTTGGGTAAACGTATAAAAATCATATTTGAAATTTCTCAGAAGAAAGGTACTATTCTGAGGGGACTAGACTCTAGTTAATATTTAAAAAGATTCAATAATATATTTAGATATGGTATTTAATAATAATAATGAAATATTAATAATGATATACAGTACAATGATAATAAACTAATACTTTCAGATACTACAAAAATATACATTATGCATTGATTGAACACTACACAACACTTCTAAATATACATATTTCATTTCAAAATAAGTTTATATGAACAGTTTTTAAATACAAGTTGTTTGTATTTCCTTGCGTCTTTTTTGATTAAAGTAGGGTTCAACTTTGATGTATTTTCAATTTTAACAGGAAATTTATAGACAAAAGACAGACAGTTTTTAAATCCAATATCATAAAAATAGGATTTTTTTATGCAGATCAATATATTTTTGGCTTCTAAATTTATGAAAGATATATTACTTTTGTTTGAAAAGTGAGAAATTTATTACAAGAAGTAAAGATATAACAGTAAAAATAATAGCCATAAATTTCAAGACAAGGCAAAAGTCAAAAAGGTCCAGACTAGACTCATTATGCCTAACTATTGAAGAGAAAATAAACAGTTCAGTTTCACTTACACATACAGCCTGAGTCTACAGCATGAACGCATATATAAACAATTTACATTAAAGATTATAATCCTTTATATGCTTAAATAGATTTTAGACTGTATCTCTCTTTCAAAATTTATAAACTAATTCTAATTTGCCTTTTTCTAAACAACTACACACTTGTATATCCAGATTGAGGTAGAAAAATATTATTTGATCAAAATAGAGAAACATTGTTAAAGATACTGACACATAATATAGTGATACATACATATGTTTAAAAGCAAATAACTGAACACGAAATAATGAACTTTATGCCACTCTTTCGACATCACTTTCGAAATTTAAAAATGATATGGCACAATCATTGTTAAAATAAACAAAATGTAGTTAAAATATGTAAATAGAACAATTCATTTTGCTGTTTTATCAAACAACTAATTTCAGATATGCAATATGGAGCTCTAAGTTTCGTTAAATCAAAATAATGATTGACAATGTTGCTGACTTTTTCATATACTTACACTAAGTAATAAGGTGTGTTCTAAACTTGAACATGGTAAAATGTCTCATAATATAATTTCAGTTACCTGAAGGAATTTCACATTATATAAATAATTCAAAGCCTTATTCACAGCAGCCTTTTTTAAATTATTAAATCTAATATAATCTCTATTTTGTAAGTTGGTTGATAATAAAAATGCTATGCGCTTTGTCCAGTGGTCTTTATGACTAATCTTAGAGAATACCAAATAAAGTACATGTATATAGAACAATCTCAATCAATTAGAGATGGACTTACTGTAACTGTCACAAGAAATTCTTTGTATTGTTTGAAGGATAATAGGTGACCAATTGTACAGGTTTGACTGTATCTTTGACAATTACTAGTATAAATAATTTTTACAGTTAAGTTTTTGTTTTGAACTTTTTCAGATGGGCTTACTAAAATATAAGAAAAAATACTTTAAGTTTAAAACTGATATTCATATGTAACTGAAACTAATAAACAATGTATACACGTAACAAATTTCAGTATAAAAAGTACAATTTGTCATAAATAATGCTATATATAAATATAATATATAGAAAAATAAACACAATAATATGTAGAAGCCTTTAAAACACAAATGTGATAATTTTACAAATACAGCTGTGTTCACAAATCAATTACTATTTATAGAAAATAGACTTCTCATCTTCATATTTTGAGATTGTGAACAAATTTCTTATAAACAGACATTTGTAATGCATTTAAAGATGGGTTTCGTTATTGACAAATTAAGCAAACTTTTTCATTAAATGGTGTTTCTAATGAATTATCATGTATTCTTCATCATATCATTATGTTCTTATTGCATATAATTAAGAGTTTTAACCAATCATAAATGAAAATAAGGGAATCCATCTTTAAGTGTGCTTCAACAACAAATTATCATTAACAAATTATTAATTAATCTAGGGGTCTAAATTTCTAACCCCTAGTTTAAGATTCTAAAATTTGATTATGTTATTTGATGATATATTGGGCAAGATATTTATAACCTTTAAATAGCACATATAATTTAATTAAATTTTAAATAATAGTTCCCCTTTTTGTTGAATAATAGGTTAACTCAATAATAACAAATATCTTCACTATATACTGCTCAATACATCAATTGTAGAGCAATATAGAAATATTAAAACAGAACCTGAAACATGTTGTTACTCAGAGTTTCATGCTGTGTGATCTTCAAAAAATTGATCTATTTCAGTCTATGTCCCTATGTCTGTACCTCGAGATAAGTTTGGATCCTTGTTCATTTTTAAAAAAGTGTTGTTAAAGGAATTGATGATGGAAAGCTTTTCTGTTTAACACGTTTTACTTTGATCAAGGGTATGTATGTCTTTTGCTTGGTTTTTGAAAGTCTGAATTATTTGTCTGTATTATTTGTGATGTTTCTAAACGATGGATCTTAACATACATATTCACCTTGTTTCATTTATTTCACTATTTCATTCTGCTCTATAGTATAAAACAATTAACAATAATACCCCTTTCGCACTGCAAAAGTAATTCGGTTCTATCCAGTTCTATCCGAATAACTTCCGGTTGTTTTCGCACTGGCAAAAAAAACTTATTCGGTTATAACCAGAAGTTATCCAGATAGAAAAATCTAACTCAAGAGGTGGATTTTGTCTGGATACGATCCAGATAAGTGGCAGTGCGAAACCAAACAAGAAGTTATCCGGATAAGTTTATCACGTGGGGTGTCACGTGTATAAGCACTTCAAAATGGCTCCTGTTGGCGGGGACGTTATAATGATATTTGACAGGATTAATAAAGTACACGAATTGTCTAGGAAAAGAATGAATATATATCGGAAGAGGAAACAGAAAATGCTTTTGTTTTTATTTTCATATTTTTTATTTATAAATAAGGAATTTCAGTCCCGTCAACTGTGGGTGCAAGCTGGCATTATTAATCTGAGTTGGCAATAGTTGAAAAAACATGTTTATTCCTCTTCATGCCATCTAATTCATCTTGAATTTTAGTATCGCCCCAGACAGCGAGCATGCAGCGAATTTCGTCTTTGCTCCAATTATAATTGCCAGCGTCCATATTTGTTTTTAATGTTTTGTCACGGGACATGATGTGTTACTAAAAATAAAAAGTTATCCAGATAGCGGCTATCCAGATAGGATTGCAGGACAAAAGCAACCCGAACCAAATCGAACCGAACTGAATCGGATTTTTCTATTCGGTTATAACCGAATTCAATAATTCAGTTGTGCAGTGCAAAAGGGGTATTTATCTATTCTATCTTATTCTGTCTTTGATTATTCAATGAGGTATATTTATTCTTGAAATAATAGATCACATCAAAATTTAGAAGGATTTAAAATCTGGTTTCATCTAAATATTAAATAGCAGTTGCTTGTAAGTACTATGGGATGTTGATTTTATTTATGATTGTAAAAAGGCTTTTGTTTTATATTTCCCTGAGAAATAATTTTGTCCGCAAACATAAATTTCTGAACAATAACCAACAAACAAATATATTTCAAAACTAACCTTTAATCCTTTCAAAGCACCAAGATTAAAACCTTTAATTTCATCTTAAAATCATTTGCCAATTTTAATTTTAGTAAAAAATTTTTGTCTACTGTCATAATAGATTTGTCATAATCTGATTAAAATATCAAAATTGTTTTTTCAGAAGGTTATATAACTAAGACTTGAGTTTGAATCTGATTGTAAGAATCTAAAATAAACTCTTGTCAATTTAAAACTTTCACCTAAATCTCACATGATCTTAAATTCACAGTCTTATCTACGATCTGTTATCCATGAATGATTTTAAACTTGAATCTGAACTGCTTTTCTTTTCAGTAAATCTAAAATATAGGACAAGCTGTTCTGCGTACACTACCAAATTCCACCAAATCATACCAATCTAAAGGTTTATTTTTGATTTTGATGTCTCTAATACACCCCATAAATCCTGCATTTACACTAGTGGCTGCTTGATCTTTAAATGCAACTGAAAAAAATATAATTAGTTTTTTTCAGTGATCAAATTCAACATTAATAGAATACTTTTTTACATCATATTTCTATGATTTGCTGATATGTCCAAAGTCCTTTATTGGAATGCTATTTACTTATTCCAGAACTATATTCCTTCCTTATATGAATTTTGTATTCCAAAGATGTGTCATCAGCAAGGGTTTTAAGCAGGTTTAAGAAGTTGTAAGGAGTTTTTTTTGCCCTTGTAAGTCATTTTTCCATTTCCACTATATTTTCAGTTTGATATTTACAGTTCTTCGAGACCAGATTATAAGATTGCCTTTGTGAAACAAATATTACACTCACATTGTGTGCCACCTATAAAAAGTGGAGTTTCAGTTTCCATATATTCAAACTGTCCAGGACTATTACTGAGAACCTCTTCTTCATTGTCTATTGATAGCCCTATAACATTACCCAATATTCTAGCTTTTACCATATGCCAATTAACATCACAGTATTTAAATCTGGTGTCAATTTCAGATTTAGCTCTAAATATCTTGGCTCCATTTTTAACTGTAAATTGCACCTGAAAATGAAAATGAACATGAAATCATCATAGATAATATCTGCTCTGATCAAGAAATTCTCAATTCATATTCTAAAAAAGAGAAATTTCTTTCCTTGCTGTTAATTCAACCATTGGTTCTGCTGTTATACAGCTAATAACTTAACAAGTTATTGAGATTGTAAACAAGTTATCTAAATTTTTCAGTCAGATGTTTTGTGGGTCTTGCAGTTCCAATTAAACTACTTTATACAGTAAATATCACAAAAAATTATAACTTACAGCCTTTACTATTAGTTTTAGTGGAATAACAAGAACCATCAGTCATCTGACTGAAAAATTTAGAAGATTCTTCAGATTCTAACAGTGTCCCAAATGCCCCTAAATCTTTTCAAATCCTTATTTTCTTAGACTAATATATTTACAATTAGCTTCAGTTCTGCGTGAATCTCAAAACATATTTATATATTTAACCTATATAGTACTAGACTTACCTGACCATTGACTAATTCTACAGCTAGTGCTGACTGACCATCATCACTACTACTAGTTATAATAATACCATCTTTATCACCGGTACGGAATGATAGTTCTATACTCCAATCTTTAGTTACTCGTACATTCTTTCCTGTAATATTTACTTCTTTAATTGTACAAAAGCATGTACTGACAACAGAAGATGAGCTCTTCTGTACATCCTTCAATAAGTACATTGTAAAAAGTGTTGATCTGCACCAGGACCTTGGCCAGTGCTTTCATGAATACCAGAATCTCATCACTATGTACAAGAGTATAGGCCGAAGCCAAAATTCATCTTTTGTTGTTTGCAATATACTTACTGTAAGCTCCCCATGAACTTCTAGAGAAATACGCTCCTCTTTCAACATCTTTATAACACTGACCAACACCACTGATTATTTTAGTATCAGATAAATCTATTAAATCTTTATTAATATACACATTTTTAACACAACCTCGTATACTGTTTCTTACCTGGTGAATAAATATTAACAATATATTATACTGATATAATTAGCAAAAAACATCCATAGTTTACAAAGATAACAATTTGGATTCAAATGTCGAGCATCCAAATTTTTAACTGTTTAGAAAAAATAAAGAAATTTGATGTCCATTTAATATCATTTAAAATGCAGCTTAATTATATGGCTAAGATTTACAAACTCTTTTTTTTTTAACAAATCCTTAATGATTCTTGTTAAGTGATTCGACTTACAAAATTCTATTATGCCTAGTTCACACCAACGGCGAATGCTGCGCTTTAAATCGGCGAGCAAAGCGCCATCATTTTTTGTTTACTTTTCTAAAAATATCACGATCTCCTTAGTAATGTTACGATCTGATAAGCTCTGATACGAATTGGTTACGCTTTGGGGACGAATTATTTCCCGATTTGACCAGGCCTTGTTACGCTTTAAATCACGCTTTGATAAGCTTTATTAAGCTTTGATGCGGTTATGACGCTTTAAATCACGCTCTGATACGATTATCAAGCTCTGTTGTGCATTGTTAAGCTTTGTTACGCATTGGATAATTTCGAAATGGCCGATTTCATGCCGCTTTTGATCAAATGGTGACAGACCGTGAAGACTGGGGTCCCCGCTTTGAATAAAGCTCAGTTAAGCTTTCCTACGCTTTACGTCAAGCTTTGCTGAACTTTGTTACGCTTTGTTAAGCTTTGATACGTTCTCTGCGCTTTAATCAATTCGTGACAGGCGCTTTAATCAATTCGTGACAGAGCGCCCAAAATTTTTAAACAGTTTAATATTTTTTTGGCGCTCTTGCCGAATATCCAGCTTTGCTTAAAGCTTTCCAACGATCTATTACGACCCTGGCGCTTTAGTCGAACTTTGTTACGCTTTGGTACCGCTTTGTACGCCGCTTTAAAGCGCGATCAAAGCGCCGCTGGTGTGAACTGAGCATTACAAAACTCTCATGTGAAATCATTACTTACCACTTGATCTGTTTTGAGGTCAAAATTATTTGGTAACCCACCAATATAAATAGGTGCATCAATATCTAACTTAGCTCTAATTCTAGTTCTTTTAGTCTCTCTATTATCTATTATATACATCAGATCTTTTCTTTCTTTAGTTATTCTTACCTGGAATTAAATTTTATCATTAACCCTTTCAACAGTTCAGCAGCTCTACCAGCCACACAAATATGTAATATCTAGCTGATGAAACAGACATAACCATAGCCAGTTACATCATATTACTTTCAGGGTATATGATGTTTTATTCTGCTTACACCCAGTGTTTATGGGTTAAAGTTATGGAGGAAAACATGAAAAATGAAGGTACTCTGTCAAAATATGAAGAGGTTTAACTCCTGACGTACAGCAAAGTTGATAAGCTCCTAATAAATACCAATAATGCCATTAAGGTGGATCATAACATGAAAAAAATTCTAAATCAAACTTATTTAAATAGTCTTTTTATATTGTATTCTGGTAAAGTACTTACTGAATGCCAGCGTCCATCATTATATGTTTGTCTTGATTGTGTAGTCGTTGGTACTGTTCTAATATAGGATATCTCTAAATAGCCTGATTTTAACTGTGCTGCTATGTAGTCAGACTGCTCACCATTGGTTATAAAGGCAAATAATCCATTCTCATAGTATGTTCTAAACTCAAATGATATGTTAAAACTGAAAACAGAAAGATAATGAATTGGTAAAACAAGCTTTTATGACACTCAGGTTATTCCAGTCATACTCAAAGCAAATTTAAACAACTTTATATCATCTAGAAGAATTGGTTTTAGCTACCTTTGTTCTTGAAAAAACAAGCCCAGTTAGTTTATGATTAAATATAAAAAAATAAATATCCTATCAATCTAAATAGGACTAGCAAACCTAGAGTCCAATCTAAAAAGTGTTAGATTTAATCATATCATATTAAGAGAATTACACAATTCCCCCCCCCCCCCCTCCCAAAAAAAAATATATCCATACTATCACAGTATCCTTGATATTTTATTAACATAAAGCACTCCACATAATATTTCTGTAAATGGTGAATTCAATCTTAAGTACATATATGTGTTTTATACAGAAAGTGGGTCTGTGAGATCTCAGACATCTGTAGTACATGTATCTATCAAGGATATAAATGAATGTGCTTAAAACATAAAGTACCAAAGATGACAAGACTATTAAAATATTTTCATGCATATGTTAGGAAAGTTTCCAATCAAAGATAGTCAAAATAAAATCATCATAACAAGGAATAATATCAAAATCTTAGGTGTTTATAAATCATGCAAATATTGGATTCTGTAAAAAGCTTTCTGGCAGGTGACTAATGCTCCTAAATGTTCAAAATGGATTGCTTAAAACTGAAAGAAATGGTATCCTATATCAAAATGGCATACTCAAAGAACTAAATAATATGAAAGTGAAAGTACTGCATCACAATCCTACCTGGGACCTTTGAAACTGCAACAGGAACGTGGAAAAAAGATAAAAAAGATGCCACTTTTTTGGTTTGCCAGCCATGTTGGATATACAAATTCATTTCAGAGGCAATCTTAAAGTTATTGCTGCTTGGGTTTCTAAAACTTTACATTTCTACTACTGCATATGGGCTAATCAAAACTCTAAACAATTTCAGAAAATTTTGATTCCCTGACCTGTGCCTTCACTGGATTCCAGCTTAATGAAATGATATTAAATATCTTATTGGACAAATGTATCCATATACTTGTGACAATGCTATACCTGTAATGAAAATCTCTCTTACCTCTTGGAAACATCTCTTCTCTTTACTTTGACTTGTGCAAAACTAGCTTTAGTGTTGCCAAAACTGGAACCACCCTGCTGATAACCATAGTCTTGTTTCTGTCCACAAAGTGTTGGTGTGGTACTTTCTGGAAAAGGTGTTGTCGTTACTTCAAGTTTATTAGCTGATGTTGTTTTGTCAGTTTCAGGAGTTCTTCTTGGGTTGCGGGTTGTTGTAGTCAGACTTGGTCTGGTTGTTAATATCGGTTTGGTTGTAGTCCTTTTATTAGGTTTTCTATTAGTAATGGCTGGTTCGGTTGCCAAGAAAGGAAATTCATTGTTTGTACCAGTCTCTTCTGGTTCTAAAAAAATTACGAAAAACATTTATATTGGAGTATTTTGTATTGACAAAGGCCTTTTTACCTAATACAAAGCAGTGTCCCATTTAAAAAACCCAAATAGTCGAATGTAATAACAGAATGAGTCATTATATGTAAATGATAAATAGAGTCATCACATGCTACTATAAATAACGGAGAAAGAGTCATCATTTGTAATTAACAGATTCATCATTTGTATATTATAGAAAGATTAATCATTTGTATATTATAGAAAGAGTCATCATTTGTATATTATAGAAAGAGTCATCATTTGTATATTATATAAAGAGTCATCATTTGTATATTATAGAAAGAGTCATCATTTGTATTTTATATAAAGAGTCATCATTTGTATATTATAGAAAGAGTCATCATTTGTAAATAAATAGAATCTAATCCTTCTTAAATAACACAAAGAACATCTCACAAAGAACAAAGAAGAATAAAAGTGTAAATATGTCCAGCATAAACTAGAAAAAAAAAGAATTTCATTTAATAACTAACTCTATCTGGCTGTGGAATGTTTCTGACTATCCTAACTTACCTATGGGTCTGACTGGAGGTACAACATCAAACCTACATCTACCTATATCAGCTCGACTGTACTGTTTGGGATTATTTATAGCTATCAAACTAAAATATCAAAATTTCATGATGTGATCATGAAATCAGTTAAACTCATTTGATAAACAAATGCCCACAAAAGAATGTAACAGCAGTACATAATCATGTGCTCTTCATACAACAGATTAACAACTGCCCTTTAACTGATGTAATATGCATCAAAGAAGATAAATTATCCTTTGCTTTCAATGATATACAGGCACAAATACAAGTTATACCACAATACACAGACCAGAACAACCAGAATTGCTTAGAAAATTTTTAGAAACATCAGTTTTTATCAACATTGCTAATAAGAAATCAATGAAAGTGATTACATACCGTCCATTAATAATAATATTACTAAGACAACCATCTAGAGGTATTTTAGTTGGTACATTACTACCCAATGTTAAGCCAGTTGGTGTACCACCTAAATATAAACTTCCACCAGCATCAATACGTATCTGATCACTACCTCTTGGTAAGCGACCTTCAGTGTGTTTTTTATCATCTACCATTAGGGCAACTCTAAAAATATAATTAAAAAGAGATAAGACAACGCTCACCCTTCAACTCATAATGAAATACAGAGCGATAAATTGTAGTGTTTTAAGATACAGTCTTTGTAGTCTGACCTGAGAGCAAAAACAAACTTATCCACAGTCATTAAAGAGATGCATGATCAGTATTGTTATTTTATATGGTACAAAAATGTATGTGAGGTCTATAGCATTGTTGGTTAGAGCATTGGTTCTTAACATGATGTCATTTGCTTGGTTACGTTGAGCAAACGGCGGCTGTGAGTTCAATTCTCAGATCCTTAAGAATCCTTAACTGTGAACCTAAGCTATTATCCTTGTAAAATATAGTTGTTTATTTCTTTCTTTTATGTTAACAGTAAGCTTTTTTGAAAATCATGCCAATTACCTTTTGTTATCTTTTATAATTCCAATATTATGTAGAGCTCCATCATTAAATGTTATGTTACTCTTTAACTGGAGATCATAGGCATCTACAGTAAACTGGGCTATAACATAACCATCTTTTAATGATAAAGAATAGTAATTCTGAAAACAAATAAAAAAATTTGGAGAAAAAATTAAAAGGTAAAAGAGGCAAAATTATTTTGTCAACTTTGACGACCAATAGATTAGTCTTGAAAAATGGAGCAAGAATTTCCTATGGGCTTCAAAGAACAAATAAATGATATACCGGTATGGCTTCAAATGTCTCCTTTTTCTAATGCTTAATCACTAATCACAGGTTTAGATCATGTCTGGCTACATACAGACCAACAAAAAAATCCTGAGTGAAGAATCGGAAACAAGTCACCTTCCTGGATAATGCAAAAAGTTCATAGTTACAAAGATTAGCCAAAGATCCGTCCTTTTCCTTTCAATACACATAATAAAGAGTTTCTTTTTTTAAAATAACAGTACCAGAAAGATTGACTAGCTAGTTGACTACCTATGCCATGACAATGTCAGCAAAAAATACTTACAGATTGAGGTATGTCTGTTGATAATAATAATAATGCTTCTGGTTGCTTGGTAACAAATGATACTGAAATATCTGTTTCACCACTGCTTAAACTTTGACCTTCATACATAGAGAAACCATTACCATAGAAACCAACTGTTCTTACACCCTGAATTAAAACAAAATTTATCAATATTATTATATTGCATTGCAGAGTTACACATCATTCTCTCAGTATATACTGATACTATGTCATTTAAAACATATAAAACATGTTTACAACTCAATATTCTTCTACACATTTTTACAGTCTGCATCTTTACAGTCCATAACTACTTGCTCATCCTTTTACTACTTTCTAATATTAAAACAACTTACAGTGTCTTTACAACCAGCAGACATTCCAACATAATTACCAGTAAATAAATTCTGTAAATCTACACTGATAGGTCCAACTGATACATCTTTCATACACCCTAATAATCCATCTGTTTCTATTGTAGATCTAGAATAGAATAAAAATAATCTGTTTCTATTGTACAATGAAGATCTAAAATAGAACTGATACATCTGTTTCTATTCTAGAAATAGAATAGAACTTATACATCTTTCTCTATTGTAGATGTAAAATAGAACTGATACATCTATTTCTAATGTGGATCTAGAATAGAACTGATTTATCTGTTTCAATTGTAGACCTAGATTAGAACTGCCCAAGAATAGAACTGCCACATCTGTTTCTAATGTGGATCTAGAATAGAACTGCCACATCTGTTTCTAATGTGGATCTAGAATAGAACTGATACATTTGTTTCTATTGTAGATGTAGAATAGAACTGATACATTTGTTTCTATTGTAGATGTAGAATAGAACTGATACATTTGTTTCTAATGTGGATCTAGAATAGAACTGATACATTTGTTTCTATTGTAGATGTAGAATAGAACTGATACATTTGTTTCTATTGTAGATGTAGAATAGAACTGATACATTTGTTTCTATTGTAGATGTAGAATAGAACTGATACATTTGTTTCTATTGTAGATGTAGAATAGAACTGATACATTTGTTTCTATTGTAGATGTAGAATAGAACTGATACATTTGTTTCTATTGTAGATGTAGAATAGAACTGATACATTTGTTTCTATTGTAGATGTAGAATAGAACTGATACATTTGTTTCTATTGTAGATGTAGAATAGAACTGATACATTTGTTTCTATTGTAGATGTAGAATAGAACTGATACATTTGTTTCTATTGTAGATGTAGAATAGAACTGATATTTGTTTCTATTGTAGATGTAGAATAGAACTGATACATTTGTTTCTATTGTAGATGTAGAATAGAACTGATACATTTGTTTCTATTGTAGATGTAGAATAGAACTGATACATTTGTTTCTATTGTAGATGTAGAATAGAACTGATACATTTGTTTCTATTGTAGATGTAGAATAGAACTGATACATTTGTTTCTATTGTAGATGTAGAATGGAACTGATATATTTATTTCTATTGTAGATATAGAATACAACTGATACATTTGTTTCTATTGTAGATGTAGAATGGAACTGATATATTTATTTCTATTGTAGATATAGAATACAACTGATACATTTGTTTCTATTGTAGATGTAGAATAGAACTGATACATTTGTTTCTATTGTAGATGTAGAATGGAACTGATACATTTATTTCTATTGTAGATATAGAATAGAACTGATACATTTGTTTCTATTGTAGATGTAGAATTTCTTGTTACTTACATCTTATTGAATTTTGTCATACTCAAACTTTTAGGTATTCCACCAAAATACATTGGACTGTTTTTAAGATCCAGACCAGTTAAGCCAGGTTTAGCATCTATAAATATCTTTTCATTATCAACTGTTAATAAGGCTGGAATAATAAAATGCATTTACATAAGACATTGTACAGAGGGTAAAGGACATCTAGTATAATGAAATGTATGAACTTTCGTTAGTGAAAATAATCAAATCTATCAACTGTACAGTTCAGCGTAATGCTGACAGAAAATGTTTGCAAATACATGTATTATCAGTGGCAGAGCCAATGGCGGGGTAGAGCGGGAAGCCGCCCGCCCTTTGCAGCCCCGAAGGCATGTTTTTCAGGTAAAATCTCATAACTAGAAATTCGGACAACCTCAGAAATTTTGCCCCCCACCCCCTGCTCGGACGTAAACCTGACTCCGCCACTGTGTATTATCCTTATTCCATACTAACCAAATAGTTAATTTTTACATACCTTGTAATTTCTTTCTATCCACATAAACCTTGACCCACTTATTGGTGTTGTAAGTATTTTTGGTTTGTCCTTTACCAAGACTCACACCTCCCATATAATACTGTAATACTACTTTACCATCTACTAATTCTATAGACATAAAGTCACCCTAAAAATTTCATTCAAATTACTTTTCATTTTTAAAAAATAGGCATTCTGTATATATATATATTTATTATTATACAGGTAGTGGTAGGCTTACTGTTTATACATTCTACATGTAGTTTGTATATTCTTTACAGGTTCTTTATATAAATTTGACAGGAAAGTTTGACAAACATTTAAAAAACAACAAAATCCTAAATAATTGTACCTACCATAGAATCTCCTGAGAAATGAAGAATAGAATTTTCCCAATATGTTTTAAATGAGAAACTAATAGCTATTTTTTCAGCATGGTATCTTCCACGTTTCATCTCAGAATATCCAGTACCATCAAAATTATAAATGTTGGAACTTCCAGGCTCACTTGGACTAAAAAAGAGAAAAGGTTTTGAATGAACCAAAGTTTGAAACCTTTTATTATTATTTATCAAATTATAAAGGAATATTAAGTGGTCAATTTTCCTTTTTTTTTTTTTTTTTTTTTTTTTGCAACATTCCTTTAACTCAATGCAGTTTTATGGTAGCCTCTTTGACCCACAAGATTAATGTGAACAAAATCTACCATTATCTATAAATACTTACACTTCAACACAAGCTTCACAAGTATCTTGATTAGTTT
The DNA here is from genome assembly GCF_000327385.1 of Lottia gigantea. NCBI lineage: Eukaryota > Metazoa > Mollusca > Gastropoda > Lottiidae > Lottia > Lottia gigantea. The sequence continues at coordinate 4,509,344 of NW_008706746.1, forward strand.
TAAAGTTGAATACCCCTACAGTAATATCGTCTATTTTAACATCACCGATACAACCAACAAACTTATTGCGTGTTACATTTTGAGGTAGCTGGAAATAAAATAGATTTCAAAACTAGTCATTCATTTTGTGTGTACAGTTGTGTGCCATGAACAATCAGTGATGGAATCCTTTCAATTCAGAATCATTTATATTTTAGACAATATCATAGCATCTGATCTATAAAATTCACTTAAGGACAAGCTTTCTAATGATCCTTAATAAATAACAACGCTTGTTGCAGCAAGAGAGGGTTGATTGACTTACATTATAAGCACCAGGTGCTCCTGCTATAAATACATCAGATGAGGAATCAAATTTCAGAACAGATGAACCAATGGCTGATGATCGATTTCTTTCATCTGTTTCTGATGCTACTCTAGCTAATGATTTAACCTTGAGTAATCCTATTCGACCAATTCTAGAAAGGAAAATTCATTAAAAAATTTAAATAAATGGCATTTTAACATTAAAATTATGATGGGAAATCATTTTCAAAGACAGATTAAATTTCATTCCTTATCATAATGACTTAGATATATGAACTCTGTGAACCATACCTTTTAGCAGTAACCCTATACCAATGATCTTGTTCTACAGTTTCCTCAGTAATAAGGTTAATTGGTTGTTCATGTATAACAAAACCTTCTCCACTTCCAACATTCCACCGGAAATAAACCAGCTTATTTCTTACTTCTACTGCCATATATTCCTGAAAATTTAGGTCAAATGTATCCATTAGGACCATCTCAAATCAGAAACTTTATCTTTATCTGTCATTTTGCTCATATCATACACTTAGTAATTTAATAAATGTTGCAGAAAATAACATAATTTACTCAAGATAAGTAATCTACGCCCACTGGCAGCTTTAATTTTAAATAAAAATATTTGGCAGTACTGTAACAATCACCAGTATGAAATATTCAACCTTCGGTCCTACACTTCTTTTGATCTTTTTGGGGCGATACTAACCGTGGGTGATTTCTGGACCAATAGCAACAACATCTCTTCTTTCTTAGCTGATTTATTAAGTTTAAAGGCAAAGTCAATTGTATTGGCTGTACTTGGTGTAGCTTTAGATCTATAAGATCTCATACATTCTCCATCAGCTGCTAGAGACAGCTTCATCTGCAATATTAATATATCTAAATCAGTAACTGTTTGTTTACAATTAATGATCAATGAAGGCATAAAGCATCAATTCAAACTATCTGCATAAAGCATCAATTCAAACTATCTGCATAAAGCATCAATTCAAACTATCTGCATATAGCGTCAATTCAAACTATCTGCATCAATTCAAATTATCTGCATATAGCGTCAATTCAAACTATCTGTATATAGCATCAATTAAAACTGCATATAGAATCAATTCAAACTATCTGCATATAGCATCAATTCAAACTATCTGTATATAGCATCAATTCACACTATCTGCATATAGCATCAATTCAGACTATCTGCATATAGCATCAATTCACACTATCTGCATATAGCATCAATTCATACTATCTGCATATAGCATCAATTAAAGCTGTCTGCATATAGAATCAATTCAAACTATCTCATATAGCATCAATTCACACTATCTGCATATAGCATCAATTAAAACTATCTGCATATAGCATCAATTAAAACTGTCTGCATATAGAATCAATTCAAACTATCTGCATATAGCATCAATTAAAACTATCTGCATATAGCATCAATTAAAACTGTCTGCATATAGCATCAAAATCAATATATAAATCAAAATACTTACATTATTAGCTCTTTCTCTGGCCAATCTGATCTTTTCTTTTAAGCGTATGATTTTTCCCGAAACATCGGCATTTAATCTTTTAGCTGCTTGTGATTGTTTACCAACAATATCTGTTAAATTCTTTAAAATTATCACATTTTCTGATGCATTCTTACCTAAAAAAGTATACATAAACCCTAAATAGCATTTACATTTGTTTTTTTTTTGTTTTTTTTTTTTGGCAGGGCAGTTTAACATATATTAATCTTAACATTCATTTTCTAGTAAAATATGCCTTTATTGCTAGTAAATATAGACAAATGTTCTACTGCTGCTATTTCTTATTAAACAAAAAGGGGAAAATGTTCATGACTGTAAATCTTTTTCAAAATTACAGGAAAAAAAAATCAGAATTCAGAAATAAAATTATTTTTGTTTTAAATATATAGTGGCAAAAAGCTCTAAGTTTACTTACTGGAAATACGTATATGACTAATCATTGCTTTCATATCAATATCACGTAACTTGTCTAATTTTGGTTCTAATTCTTTGTTGATTCGATCTACTGTATCACCAACTTGATCAGCTGTTCTATCCACACGATTACCAATATTAGCTATTCTATAACCAACTTCATCTATCTTACGCTTTAATCCTGAATAAAGCAATAAAGACATCAACATCAACTCTCGTAAGATATATACAACGCGAACAGCAACTTGCTTACAGCCTTGATTTACTGTCTCAAATGAATACCACTCTGTCATGAATAACTGAATCTGTCTTAAACACCAAGTAAAAAATCCAAATGTGCTCAATCCATGTGATGATTGAAACTCATACCTCCAGACCAGCAAGTACCATAAAACTCATTCAATACACCAAGCTCCTCAGTTCCAGAAGTATATTTTAGAGCAAATGAATGAAGTAAATTATACCTTTAGGTAGATTATCCATATCTCTATTAATCATATTTAACATATCTCTATTAGATTGTTGTTTCATCATTAGATCTTTTAGATCAGATTGTACATATAGTAAACCATCTTCTAAACCTACAATAACATCAACATAACAACAACACTATTATTAATTCAATAAATAACTACCTCAAATAGTACATATAGTAATAAAACACATACATTATTAATACAAGATCTTATGCCTTCCTTTTATGCATCTTCTTCAGCATCTGTGAAATTTGTACATATGACTTTAACTATATCAGCAGCTTGTCATGGAAACAAATTGAGAGATCAAAAGATACAAATTCAACTTTGATGATAAGCTAGCACCAAAATTTGACTTGTTACAGTAAACATTACAAGTCATGATTTTCTAGGGAATATTAAAATTCTATATGAACTAACAAGTGCAACATACTGACCTCTAGTTTGTAACATTCTAGCTGTGTCCAATAATCTTTGACTTTTCTCTTTAGATTCTCTAACATCATTCCTTAATCCATCAATATTGGCCTACAAACAAATTTACACCTCAGGTAAATCAACTTGTATGATATGCACATTTTTGTCCAATAGTCGAAAATCAAAGGGCAAAACATTTGCTGCCTCTTATGTTTTTTTGATTTCTACTATATATGATAAATTTGGAATCACTGACACACATTCTTATTCTATTTGTGTAACAAGAAATGAAACTTTAATCCTAACTTCTGAGACATAATCATCATAGCTATTTAATATTCAGTTACTTGTGAAGTGACATAGCCTAATCAATCTAATATGGAACAGGTCAGTAGACAAAAATCAAAATAAGTTTAACAAGAATTAAGGAATAATACCTTACATAAGTACAAAATAAATCGAACTATTGACATTATAAAGCTAACTAAAATATCATTATGTAAGATGGGGTAACAAACCGCCATTTTACAAATAATTCGAAATATTGTACATGATAAAAGGGAAGGTATTGGGTAGGTTTTTGTGTTCAATTATCTTAAAAATTAAGATTCACAATCGAATAAAATAACGCAAATAAGTCTTTCTCCTAAAGACTGACTTCCCACAATGCTCTGCGAATAAGGGAGAAAACCAAACAAGAAAAGAATATTAGACCACAGTGATATATTTTCATCAGAAAATTTGAATTTTCCCAGTGCCTTTTAACATGCAAGAACTTACAATATTAGCAGTATCTCTTGCAGCCTTTAGAGCATTTCTTGAAGCATTTTCAGCCAACTTAATAGCATCCACTATATTTTGATAAACTTTGGCAGCTCTCAACGGAAGCTCAGCATCTGCCCTTGTCTTTGAAAATAATCTAGATAATAATATAAGAGTTAATGTGAAGTTTAAATCAATTCAACATATTTGATAATTTTAATCCACTGTGTTATGCAATTCTGTTCAGCTCTGTTTAATCTTATATAAGACTGAGAGGAGAATTAGTACACCTACCTATCTAAATCTTGAGCTTGTTTATCTAGCTCTCTTGCTTTCTGCCAAGCTTTTCTCACACTATCTTCTGCCATGTTGAGATTTTGACGTAGATCATAATAAGTAGAATCCAATATATTCAAAACCATATCTAATGATGATTCTTTCCTTTCTAAAGCCTGAAAATAAATGATGGTAACCATTGTTTGTGCTCTTGGGATTCCGATGACACTCCAATGGAAACCAAATATGTCTGCTTCTTTTCCTGTCATCTAAATGCATATCAGAATATGTTTCTTTACTAAAAACTAAACAAACATTACTTTTTATTTAACCTGCAGATTGGCATGATATTTTATGGAGGGGCATGTCCTCCTTGCTTTCAACATAGTTTTGGTTTAATCCAGCAGTATCATCAAAATGCCAAAGAAGAATACTGAAACATGGAACAAATATATCAACTTAGACTTATTTGATTCAGACATATCAGAAGAGAAAAGAGGACTTACAATATAGTTTTCTTTCAACCTATCCAAATGATCTCGAGCTTCTTTTATATAATAATTAGCATCATCCACCATCAGAGCAGCATCATCTCTATAATCTTTAGCATCATTGATCTTATCCTGAAATAATAATAATGTCATATAGCATCATCCACCATCAGATCAGCATCATCTCTATAATCTTTAGCATCATTGATCTTATCCTGAAATAATAATAATGTCATATAGCATCATCCACCATCAGATCAGCATCATCTCTATAATCTTTAGCATCATTGATCTTATCCTGAAATAATAATAATGTCATATAGCATCATCCACCATCAGAGCAGCATCATCTCTATAATCTTTAGCATCATTGATCTTATCCTGAAATAATAATAATGTCATATAGCATCATCCACCATCAGATCAGCATCATCTCTATAATCTTTAGCATCATTGATCTTATCCTGAAATAATAATAATGTCATATAGCATCATCCACCATCAGATCAGCATCATCTCTATAATCTTTAGCATCATTGATCTTATCCTGAAATAATAATAATGTCATATGGCATCATCCACCATCAGATCAGCATCATCTCTATAATCTTTAGCATCATTGATCTTATCCTGAAATAATAATAATGTCATATAGCATCATCCACCATCAGATCAGCATCATCTCTATAATCTTTAGCATCATTGATCTTATCCTGAAATAATAATAATGTCATATAGCATCATCCACCATCAGATCAGCATCATCTCTATAATCTTTAGCATCATTGATCTTATCCTGAAATAATAATTATGTTACATAGCATATATATATATATGTATGTTACTAAAATGTTATATAACATTATCAGAGCAGCATTATCTTTAGCATATCTAGATGTTGAATCCTAAATTCTAAAACTGAGAGTACCAACCTCGAGGGAAGCTATCTGATTAGCAAGTTTACTGGATTCCTCATCAATGACTCTTTTAGCCTTTTCCCGAGCCTCCTTACTTCTCTCTTTTAAATCTTCTAGTCTTCTTACTATATCTTTAATCTTTTCATCAACTTTACTTCCATTAAAATTCATTTCATCTAGATCTTTGACCCGTTCATATAGTTTTCGAGCTTGCCTACAAAAATATGGAAAATAAGAATATTCTTAAAAGTGACTTTTAGGAACTTTGAATTTTGGCAATTTCCCACAACACATAATTTCAAAGCTCAGAATTAAAAACTAGAAAAGGATTTTGAAACATGATTCAGACATCTTGACTAGCAAAGACACTGCTGAACAAATTTAATTAAGATTCAGACATCATGACTAGAAAAGACATGCATGATCATTTTTACGCATGCTTCAGACATCATGACTTGCAAAGACACAAGTGGACAATTCTAAGCATGCTTCAGACATCATGACTAGAAAAGACACAACTGAACAAATTTAATTAAGATTCAGACATCATGACTAGAAAAGACATGCATGATCATTTTTAGGCATGATTCAGACAGCATGATTAGCATGGGCATGACATCTTTAAACATGATTCAGACATCACAACTGAATATTTTCAAGAATGATTCAAATATTATGATAAGCTAAAGACACAACTGAATATTTTGAAGCTGGATTTAGACATCATGACTAGTAAAGATGTGACTGAACATTTTCAAACATGATTCTTAGTTTGTGAGAGGTGACAGATGTTAATTTTTTATGATTACTGTAACTGAATTCGGCTTGGTATAAAAAATCTTTAAATTTACATTACCATTTCTCATCCTTAGATTTTTCATCATCTTGAGTAAAATCTCTTCTTTCTATTTTTCTGATGATTCTCTTAGCTTCATCCAACGCTGCAGACACATCTAAACCAGCTTGTTCATAGATCAACTTCTTAACCAAATCTTCCAGTTTCTCTGCATCATCTAGAATATACAATGTATATCAATGAGGAATATATAATCGTTCTTTATCCCGCTGTCCTTTAGGAAAACCTGATTGAAAACCTGCTATGATCACCATTGAAATTCGTTTTTATCTAAGAAATAAGCAGTGTATATAGCAGTATTTGATAAACTGGAAATTAAGGTTATTTACATTAGCCCTCCATTAACTTCTCCACTCGAAATTACAGTAAGGAATCTCACCTCTGATATTTCTGAACATTTCTTTGATGAATTGTTCCAAGTCTGCAGCATCTTTAGAGATACCATCAACTTCTTCAGCTGTCTCCAATGATTTTTGTTCAACATATTCAACCTATAAAACAATCAAACTTAATGTTTATGTTTTGAGCTTATTTCTCCAGTCAGAGAGTCCAATAGAATTTAATTGTTTTAAGTTTTGCTCCTGATGAAAACAGTCATTTAAAAGTAGGTCAGAATCAGATACACTCGCATAGACATGCTTTTTGAGACTTTCATGACAACAAGCCTGAAAGCAGAAAAGCAGGAGATGAATGAAAAATATCTTACCCTATTCATTAGTCTTATTGCTATTTCCTCTAAAAATTTAGTACCATTTTCAAACTGTGGAAATTTTGATCCACTCTGAAAGCTGGCTGCATTCAATAGTTCCTAAAATATATAATACCATATATGGCATATAAACACATTCACAAATAAAATTAGATTATATAGACACTGCTCAAGACTAAAATATTGCACCTCTAAAATACAAATCTCATATAATCATAGTTTGTGAAAACTGCATTACTATGATCATAATTATTTTAAACCTTTTTAATTAGCAAATGTTGTTAAATTTCATTAGGAAGTAATATAAGTCATGATTGATGAAACAAAATTTGGTCATTATGCCATGCCACTTACTCTATACATTTTTGTATCATTTTCAATCTTGTATAATGTTTTCCATGGCAATGGTACAGTAAAGTTTTTACCACCAAATTGAGCATCCAACTCTTGTAAATCAATTAATAGAATACCAGTACATCCTCCATAACATGCTGAAAAAGACACAGAAACATTCAAAGAAAGATGCAAAGCATTTCTGACAATTTAAATCTCATCAGCCTGATCAGACTGAACAATGGTGCACTCATTTTAAAATAAATTCCTTCTGACATGAATTCCCTATAATATTTAGCCTTTTTGGGGAGCAACTTCCATTCCATCCCATTTCCTGAATTACTCATGCAATAGAATACTATTGGTTAATATCACAACTATAAAAATTCTTAAATACTGATCATAGTAAACATCATAGAAAGAATCAGACAAACTTTCTACTTACATGTACAGGTTCCATTTTGTACAGCAGAACCTGGTTGACATTGGTTACATTTATCACCTTCTATTCCTGGTAAACATAAACAACGCCCAGTTATCAAATCACATTCTGGCGACACTGAACCCTCTGGATTACAATTACACTGTTGGCAGATTTTACCAACTATAGATGGGTTGCCATAGTAACCAGCTGAACATCTGAAAACATGAACCAAAAATTTCAAAATGAACCAAAAATATCTTGAAAATGCAGAAAAAACATTCAAAAAATCAATCATAATCAGTTTGTGGTCAGACAGGACAGCAACAATCAAAATCAAGATTTGTTTAAAGTAGAGGTAGAAAGTCAAATTACCTTTCACATCTTTCACCTTCATAACCATCAGTACAGTTAGTACATACTAATTTACCACCTCTATTCAGACATGTTGGACTAAAACTAGAATACAAAAATTTAGTTTATATTAAGCATTCTCCATTGAGAGCTCTTAAAAATATGTTCAGTATCAAAACGCAAAGCTAGTTTGTCTTTTTATATATGTACAAAATACTCCATTGACATCAAAGAAAACTCATTATCCAGATAAACAGGCCAAAAATTCAATTAAATCCAATAGATTTGAAAAAGTAAAATTGCTTACTTGTTACTTCGATCTATTAATGGACAAGCACATGGAGCACAATCCCATGGTGAACCTCGAGTAGCTACACCATAATATCCTGGTGCACAGTTATCACAATGCTTTCCTGTTGTGTTATGCACACAGTTCTGAAATGAATGATTGAAACACAAAGTATATTTCAATTCATTAATTGGAAATAAAAAAAAACACATTTCTCTCAAAGATGCTAAAAATTACACCACCACCTGTTTTTTCTACAAATGGACTTAAATCATGTTTGTCTATCCCACTTTTATACAGTGTCAATAAATTCAGAGAGTCGAAAATATTTCCAGATTTACTTACAGTACATTGTCCAGTTTCACTATCACATTTATCACTATGACCATAACATTGACATGGTCTACTAATACCTATAGTAATAATAGGGTTACCAATGGTACCATTCTGTTTCTCACGATAATACCCATCTCCAGGATTCTGTAGAAATAATTACACAAATGTCAAAATAAATTTGACAATTTCAGATGGCAACAATGGTGTATAGTAGTTTGTGTACCCAATCTGAATCAAAATATCAAAATACGAAATTACTAGAGCACAAAAAATCACAATTACCTGCTTATATTCATCAACATTTATTTCAGTTGTCCAGCGACAGAGAAACTTTTTTAAAGATATGCTAGATAACTGCCATTATCAATAAGCTGGTCAGAGCATTTGAGAGTTAGCCATGCGATTCCTATCATTCTCTTATCCAAGGAAGAGAAAGCTTCCTACCTGGCAAGAATCACCAGAATATTCTTCAGGACACTGGCAGATTTCTACACCTAATGCTCTATCTGTAATATCTACACCACGTACTGGTTGAGCTAATTGTAGACCAATAGGACCAAGTCTACAATAGGATATGAAACATCAAATCTTTCAAATTCAAGGACTCTCTTGATGAGAGGTTTGACATTTATTCATGATTTACAAATTAGACATACTTACAATGATACATATAGTTAAACAATGTCTAGACATCTCCCACAAAATTGACCACCCTTGTTCATTGAATTTTAAGACTTCTCTTTAACCTCTGAGAGGTCCCAGATCAACCATTAGCTGTGGTATAGCTCAGTTGTTAGCAGTTGGGGTAATCTTCAAGACAATGACTTGTTATTGGTATTTTGTCTGCTACTCTTAGATGACAAAGTTTAACCTTTACAAGAGAGAAATTTCTGATGCTTCAACCTTTGCTACACGGTCAGGACAATTCTTGAGATCCAGTGTAGCAAGGTGAAAGGTTGGGAATTTTTTTAAAAGACTCTCTTCACTTACTCTGCATATATCGCTCTACCATCATTAGTTGCTGGAATTAAGATAGCTTCCACATTCTGTAACACTACCATTAGCAGTGCTCTACTTATAGGATAGATAGAACTAGAGTGGCGCCAATAATACTACAAGAATAAGAAGTATCTTTAAATGGGTGTACTGCTTGCTTTAACTCATCGCCAAAGTGCAGATGTATTCAATTCATAAAATGTTGGACAGTTAGGCTGAAATGTGGTGGTTCAAAAAGTACTAATAATAAAACATACTAATCAGAAATGTAAGGAAATTTTGCTTGCTGTTTGTTGAACAAAATTCTGTTCGTCGTTGTGTACCAGTTTCTAAAATATCTTATCTTAGACTAAGATAATATCAGGATTTTAACAATTGCAATAAACTAATCTAAACTAGGCTGACCAATCAAATGACTCCAACACTTCAAGTAGTCTTTAAATTGTGGACATCTATTGCATAATTACAGAATAAGATGAAAGCATAGCCTACCTCATGTAGTCTTATAGAGAAACCTTGTGGATTTGATGATTCTAGGGTAACATTATCATGATAGTAGATCTGGAAACCATTTCCCATCATGATCACTACAGATGGCATCAGTCTAAAATCAATCTCATCAGGATTGGCTGTTTCAAAATAATGAATGATGTCCAATTTACCATTGTAGGATCTAGTCTGAAATATTAAAAGTTGGCTAAACTCTCCAGAGCTAAAGTATAGACAACTGTTTACCACACCTTGCGGCAAAATTCATCATTCCTAAAACGAATATATCTACAAGACGTATTTAAATTACAATCATGTCCTTTGATAAGAAACAGTAGTTCTTTTAGCAGGAGCTCATGCATGCATAGTACCAATTTCAAAGCATGGTCTTCAATGTAAGTAGAGTCCTTATAATTTAAGACAAGACATCTAATGAGTTGATCATCATACCTTATCTCCCAACATTTCAGATGGTAAACTCCAATACAACATCTCATTGACAGACTGTGGTGGAACTCTTATTCTTGTTACACCAGTCCTTATCACAGGGTATCCATGACGATACTGTACCTCTTCGGATGCAGATTGGCTGATGCTTACTCTCTGAACTGGTAGTGACACCTACAATAATAAGTGAATATCTAAAATGATGCTATATTTCTGTTACCTGCCCTACAATATTCTATGCTTGATTTATCATTTAAGCCTTCCTTAATACTTTGTTTCTATACATAAACTACATAGTAGGGTTGTTTTAAGGTTTCACCATTAAACATTTCCAATATATGTGATTGCCAGGCTTACCGTTGTCCACACATATGGTGCTTGACGACAAGTCTGACTTTTACCAAAACAGAAACATTCTGTACAACCATATGGATTGGTTGAATCAAAACCAAACGTATTTCTCTTACAATCTGTACATCTTTGCCCTTCTACATTCCTCTGAAAATGGTTGAAATATAGCAATTTGTTACAAATACACAAACTAGATACTTAAAATAAGCCATAACCAAAGAATTCCTTAAAACCTGTGCATTAAGTGCAATAAGTGAATTATGTGAAAAAAAAATGAAACCCAATGCCCAATTATTATGTGCTTAAAAGTGATTCTGCCACCTTAAAAAACATAAATAAGGAATACCTTAAAACTTCAAAATGGGGCAAATGCAGATCTATTTTACTTTATATCACAAAATTCAAACATAAAAAAATTAAAAGGAAAATTTTTATCATGATTTTGGAATTTCAGAAGATTTTATAAGTGACTTATTTGTCCAAGACATATTTATCTACACATTTAGCCTCATTGAAATTTTACATACAAACCTGTGAATTTCTAAAGACAAAACAGTTTTTGAAGATTATTTTATTTCATTAATGATATATCCATGGAGCTAATACATTATAAGATGTATGCAAACCATTTTTTAATTCTGTTGCTCAACAGAGAAAAAGAAAACAGCCATGATATGTGTAAATAACAGCAGATAAAGCAAATAACATAATGCAAGTAGGCTAAGCTATTTTCAAAATAAATCTTAGGCATAAAGCTCATATAAAGTGACAAGAACAATGATAGGACACATTCTACATTATGTACAAAGAAAAATGAAAATCTACACCTACATGTACTAAGTTAATATTCTAGGTGCATTTGATTCTCTAGTTATAACGAACACATAACAAAGACAAAGCATGACAAACACATAACACATTCCTACCTTACACTGGCATTGACCACGTTTATCACACTCACAACTTGACAAGTCATTGCAAGTGTCTGACATTGTGCCATTAATGTTACAATTACAAGCATCGCATACTGGAAAATTGAAGTGACCAACTTGACATTGATCGCATTGAATACCAGTGAAGTCTTTTCGACACTTGCATTGTCCAGTACGCCTATTGCATTGCTGTCTTCGAGCGCCTAAAGTGTTACAGTTGCATGGCTGAAAACAGTTAATGATTCTAAGAAACAACAAATATGTTAGGTCTACTTGTACCTGATTATTAATTTAATTTTCAAAGGGGTCAAACTAGCTAACAAATAAAAAAATTCAAATCTGATTCAGAGGAGTCTACTTTTGACCACAAAATAACTCCTAATTGGCTATGTCTTTTATTCTTTAGCTTCACTTTAGCAATGATATGAGATCAAATCTTCCCCTTTAAATAATGACTAAATCAATAATCAGAGACAAAAAATGTTAAAACAAAAATTTATTAAAGAGCATGAGAAAAAAATTCCGTCAATGTTATGATTATGATCCTGAGATAACTCACTTTTACATGAGGTAATTGTATCATTATATTTAGATTCTGAATGAAAGTCTGATGCATGGTATGGTCTGGAAAAGTGATATACATGTAATCGCAATACAACCAGAATAGTGAGAAAATATATGTAATAATTTAAAGGACTTTTTTGAGGACATTTCTCTTTACATTTGGCATGCTCCTTAATATACAATTATGCTAAAAACAAACAGGCAACAACCTGTATACACAAAATATCAATTCTACACTATGTTGACAAATAACAAAACACATAAATTGTTAAATCTAAGTGCAAGTGCAAAGTAATGGTGCATTTTGATGGTGCATGATCTAAAACAAAGTGAAAATAAACAATGTTTCCATCCACCATACCATAACCAAAAGAATATTTCATACATTTACAGATAGTAACCAAAACATCTTTTAAACTCATAGCCAATCAGAAATGTAGCAAATCTTAGGAAAACAAGTACAAATAGAATGTATGTATAATTGAAGACGAGAGATGCAATTGAAAAAAACATGCCATAATGCATTAAATGATAAAAATTAAAAACTATAATGCTCATATTCTAAATCTAAATTTGCAAATATAAAAATGAGAAATTGTGTGCAAAAAGTCTACCTACCTTACATCCAGTGATATTATCTATTCCCCAATTGTTATCATCACATTTCTCACATTTAGGACCTGACATATTGGGTGGGCAGACACACTTGCCTGTCTGCTGATCACAAATATGACCTTCTTTATTACAAGGTTCACAAACTAGAGAATAGAATAATAATTGAATGGTTAATAATTTCAATTACCCATATTAAAGTACTTTCCAGAAAAAGTTATTATTTTTTGTCATGTGTATGAGTAGGAGCAATATTTTTGGATTGCGAGTTACAAAACAGCATATCTCAGAGTCGGCATCAACATTATATCAGCTCTTCACCATTTTCTCTTATATCTATTACTCTAAAAAACACTGCTGATTTTTGGAACCTACCTTTACAGCCATCATAATGGAAACCATAGTAACCAGGTAGACATCTGTCACATTGTCTATCACCAACACCATTACGACAGGTACACTGTCCATTTCTAACATCACATTGAGCATTGATAGCTCCTACATTATTACATTCACATCTTTTACAACCTTCATTAAAGTCCAAACCCCAATATCCAGTCTGAAATTCATGAAAAATGGCCTAGAAAACCTTCAAAAATAAAATTTGTCAAACATTATCCATATCAAGTGCAACCTTTATTACAGATTGGCAATATGGATTATTCTTTTTTTAAAAGAGTATGTTCAACTTACTGGACAGGAGTCACATTTTCTTCCTTGTACATTGGGTAAACAATTACATTGTCCTGACATAGAATGACATCTACCACTGTTATTATAGGTACCTCTTCTGTAGCACTCACAATCTGTAAAACAAGATTAAACTTTAAAATACAAAAAAGCTTTGATTTTTCATAACAATTTGGCAATTTCAAAAACTGTGAAGCACTATAAATGCAAATGCTACATTCAACAACAAAAAGCTAAAAGAAAACATACATCACAATTGCTAAGTAAATACCTGTACATCCTTCATAAGTCAATCGGTAGAATCCATCTTTACATCGATCACATTTCAACCCAGTTACTCCATTATGACATCGACATTGTCCTGATACATTATCACATGGTGTATTGACAGAACCAATACGGTTACATCGACATCTACTACAACCATTCTTAATATCACCATAACCTGACTGAAAAGATCAAAATAACATGTATAGACAACACCATTTCTGTTACAAAAAGCAACTTTGACACCATGCTGTATCACATGGTTTCTACAGTTTCACCAAATTATTTACCTGACATCTATCACACTGTTTACCAGTGTATCTTGGCCTACAAGAACATTCTCCATTGCTTCTACAATTCTCACTATAGGATCCATTTATATAACAATTACAGGCTGAAAAAACAATTATTCATACATTACATCACATAATCACATTATACTTCGTTCACTATTTCACTCTTTTTAATAAGTTCATAGATTTGTATCCTGTGCATGGTACATTAATTTGTGTTCTAAAATTTGTGCAATCATCAACTGCAACACACATTTCAGATATCAATTCTGATCAGTATACGTCTTTTTTCTTGTAGTGGTTACAGTTCCAATTTTGGGACACACCGAAGAAAATATATTTCATAGTGCCTGAGATACAATCTCTTCTTTGACATTTTATCTATTGTTACTAGTAAATGATGTTACCTGTACAACCACCTTCCAGAGCTACTCCATAATATCCTGGTTTACATCTGTCACATTTTTCTCCTTCAGCATTATTCCGACATCTCTGACACTCTCCAGTTATACTATTACAGCTTCCTGGCTCTAGAACATCTATATTACCACTACAACTACATGGTTTACAATAACCACCTCTCATCATAGGGTTACCATAGTAACCAGCTGCACATCTGAAAGAAGAATTTGGATCCAAAGTAACAGACCATTAGGCCTACATAGTCCTTAAAAATGAGAAAGACATTTAATCATTTTCAAGGGTTACTTCTAAACTTTATGTTTTTTGTGGATGGTCTTTTGTATGTATCAATGTATCAAGCAAGAAACATCAGTGCTTACTGTTCACAATGTTTACCAGTGTGACCTTCTCTACATCTTAAACACTGATAATCAAAACGATTCTCTAAAGTTGGACTGTACACACATTGATCAGCAAAATTGTTCTGTTGATTGAGTAATGGACAGGCACATGGTTGACAATCATCTTGGGAACCGCGTCTTGGATCACCATAGAAACCATCAATACATCTATCACAATTAGGACCTGTAGTGTTGTGTTGACAATTCTGAAAGTCAGAAATATTTTGGTCTAAAAAAATGTTAAAATGCACAATGTAAATGTGCAGATACTTTGAGCTCATTTAGCCATATATAACAACAACTAACAGTTCATCCCTGAGAATTGTTCCATTGATAACCTTGAAAGACTAATACTGTATGAATACAGATATAATATAGATATAAATGTGCACATACCATACAGGTTCCAGTAGCTGTATCACAATCACTAGAATGTCTGTTACAATTACACTGTAAACATACACCATTATACAGAGTACCATTCTGTCTTCTCCATCCAGGGGAACAACTCTTAATAATTGTAAAAGACATAATTAAGATACAAATCATCAAATATGTGCAGCTAGAGTAGCAGCAAATATGACAGCAAAACTATGATGCAAGCTAGTACTCTTTAAAAAGCATTTCTTAAATCATGCTCAATTACTGTTAATGCTATCCACCATGAAACAAACTAGAACATCTCAGATATCTGTGAGAAATACTGATTTAGTTTTAAGTTTTGTGATACATAAATGGTGACATAAAAATCTTGTGCCCAAAGGCCAGATTATTTTAAAAAAAATTGCAAGTATGTGTTGGTGCACAACAGGCCGACAACAATTAGGAGTTATTGGCAGATATGGGCTTCAATTAGGTCAAGTAGGACATTACCTCACAAGATAATCCAGCATAACCTGGTGGACAATTACATTTCTCTACAGACTTTAGAGTCATTGGACTTCGTGATGATGGACTAACTACATCTAATGACACATCTCTCAAACTGAAAAAAATATATAATCAATAACAAAATATCATAACAAAAAACAACCATAAAAAACACAACCTTTTATCTTGTGCTGAATAATATGTACTACACACTGTACATGAGTCTGTAAACTGTATCTTAAGCCAGATATGTAACTGGGATCATACTAACAAGACAAAACTATACTGTATGAAAGTTATTACTGATCATACAAACAAGACAGTACTAAACAGTAGATTAAGATTTATTTTGAGCAATATGATAAGTAGCTCTGGTCAGATGTATCATTGTTTGCTACTATAGGTATCTCCGACTCCAACCATACATAACAAACAGTGTCTTAAACTCAAAGAAACAAAATGTTACTTACTAGACAGTATCCTGAGCTGTATGATAAGTAGCTCTAATCATAACTCTCATAATGCTTTGTAAGACTCTCATCATGTCTCCCTTGGTTAAAGGAACTTCTGTCAGTCTGTTGTCCACGGTGATAAGTTTCCTCCATTCTGATTCATGAAGAACAATACCAACTCTATTTTCTATTTCTTCTCTCAGATATTTCTGTCCATTTGTTATCATCATACCTCCTCCCTAAAATATCACAAATATGTACACCAACTATCTTGGACAAAGGAACAACTAGATTTGTCTATCCTATAACACTAACTATTTTTACACTAATCAACTAAACTCCTTGTGATCTTACTTTGTGATCTAGACCAGTGCCTCACCATTTTCATCTCACTCTAAACACTAGATAGTAGACTATAGTATATTTTGCAGTAGAATAAAAATAGCATTTGTTTATCATGATCACTTACAAAATTAAATGTGTGGTGGATTGAGAATTGGCTGTTTTTAAACCACAAAACTAAACTATAATTTACCAGCTGATAAGGTTAAATTTCAGCTCTTTGAAAGTAAATTAAAACAGAAGAGCATGTTTAATGATAGACATACCTCAATAATAACATCTGGCTCACTGAGATGATACCTCTTGTCAATATTAGAATCTAAGATATACTTTATAGTGAACTTTAACATTCCACCATAAGATGACAACTGAAAACATAATATTTGTATTGAAAATATGAAAGATAAAGAACAATTCTGTTTACAAAAAATTTCACAACTCATATAAAGATATTGAACCAACTAATTCCACCAACATAAAGCAACAAGTAAATCACTCTTGTATACAGAAACTTGGATAAGATTTTCTAATATTATGCATAACAGATTCAATATTCAATCTTCTGCTACTTTGGTGTGGTTTATATTAGGAATTCCTACAGACAGACCCTATATATATACATGTAAGAACCCAAGAACACAGGCAAAAGAGAAAATCAAGGAGTATGGATAGGACTAAAAGAATGTATATAATTGATGTTATAACTTACTCTGTTTCCAGTAAAGACCATAGGTGCCACCCAGTAATGAATATCAGTTTGAGTGACAGGCCAGCTTCCAGTACCTTCAACATCACTTCCTGTCAGGATATAGGTCTTTGCCTCTAACCAGCCATTAAATGATCGAGGTAACAGAGTTAGACCATCAGCCATTCTTGTTGACAATACCCAACCATTCATTTCTGTCACCTAGAATGAAGAAGCATTATGTAGGTTCTTCAAACTCATCCTGAACCACTCATTAGGACATTACAGATACCTATTATATCATCAAAAATGTTTGTCAAAGGAAAACATGTGGCAATAACAAATACATGCCAACATCAACATCATTGCCAGGCATTTTGGGGCCATTTTGCAAAAAGTACTATATAAAAAACAGAGATATAGTCGTTTTCCCATGTCTGCTGCAGTTACTTATCAATAACATTATGGTCATGAGTTAATATCAAAATAACTTGAAAGATCCATAAATAGTAATGAAACTCTATTCTTACCTGTGATATTCCCCAATCTGAGCTACCACAAGATGTTGTCACCCCAAAACAGAAACATTTGGTACAACCCTCAGGATTGTTTCTATCTAAATTATAATATCCTGGTCTACATCTGTCACATTGTCGACCCTCTACATTTTCCTGCAAAATAAAATTTCATATCTCAAAACTATTACCATTCAAATAGCCTAATGCATTTACAAAATAAAGACATTTTAATGGCATATGACCACATTCCGATTCTGCTAAAATGTTCATTCTCTTATAATGCCAAGTTGTCTACACACCTTACAAACACATCTCCTGTCACAGATGGCAGGATTAGCACTACCAGCTGGATTACACGGACATGGCTTACAATTGGGGTAACCATAAAAACCAAATTGACACTGCTCACATCTTACACCACCAAATCCAGGTTTACATATACAGTCACCTGGTTTCTGAAAGTAACATTCTTCATTTTAAATATTTTCTATATTCATTGAGTGACAGGCATAAGAAAATTTGATAGAAAGTCATCAATGACATTGTTGATGATAGTTTGATAAAAACTTGCTTGTTTGCTTACATACTGTCTGCTCTGTTCAACTAACTGATCATCTTGCCAAATCTACAACACCAAATGTCATTCATGTGAAAGAAGGGAAACTGATTTAAAAACAAATAACCCACCAGGCCTTCTGATATGCGACTATCATCTGTCACACATCTAGAAGTAGATGTTCTTGTTTCTCGACAGCTACAACGTCTGCAAGGTTTTGGTGCAGTGGCAGGTACACCCATGGGTCGAAAATATCCTTCAATACAAGTTTCACAGTTGACTCCCCCTGTGTTACTCTACAATCAAGATCAAGACAAAAATCATCTTTCAGAATTTACTATTCCCATTGACCAGTTTATGATTGTTTTTTTTTTAATTTTTAGTGGTAAATTAAGCAATCTATTTGATTAATTGGTGTTTCTAATGATTTATCATTATTCTACATCATATCATTTAGTTTTTATTGTATATAATTAAGATATTTAACGAATCATAAATGTCCATGTATAAACAGTCTGGATAAACAAAAAAGACTTTTTGACCTTTCTTGATTGGTCACTCAATAAAATTCTGCTAAAATAGCTAATTATAAATTAATTACGCACAAGTGAGACAAACTTGTATTTTTCCAAGTCATTAGAACACATCTACTTTCTATTTATATAAGTATTATATTCGCATTTTCATTTTCATAACTGAAAGTAAGGGAAATCATCTTTAAGTGTACTACATGCATACAAAATGTTTTGCTTTATTAATACATTTCCTTATTCATGCTCCATATTAGTTTTCATCTTAGACAAAAAAATAGTAGGTTTTCAGTGATCAAAATGAAAATCTTACCTGACAGTTGATGCAAACACCACCACCATCATATTGACCTCTTTCATTCAAACTTAATCCTAAACTGTCCACTGTAGCATTATAGACACACTCACTAGCTTTACCATGACAATTACAGGCTGGAAATACAAATAGAAAACACTGTAGAGAGCAAAATTTTATTGAGACATGTTTTTAATGAGAATTAGTAAATTCTAATATGTATAGGCCTACTTATTGGTGAGAGCTCATCTAATGTTCTTTAAACTTTGATAGTATTAAATTAATCTTTAGTTGAACTAAATTGGAAGTGGAGTTTAGTATTCAATACATCTTATTCAAACCTCGTTTTTATGTCACCTAATCAACAAGGAGTAAAGGGACTTAAAACTTCCCATTCTCAGAAATGTTTGAAGGTAAAATTCATCTGAAAGTATCATTAGGGAGCTTAATCAATTTCAAATTTAATGATGATAAATATCATTAGTTTTTAGTAAGTGGGATTGGAGAAAAACGCTTTTAAAAATTTCAAGGTGGCAATTTCATTGCAGTGACACTCTGTTACCTTGTTTGTTTGCGTTATGAGCCTCGTTGTAGATTCAGTATGGTCGATGAGTAAATAAGATCTATACCTGACAAGGATTGAACAGTGGCAAATATTGTGTTAAACACAAGCAAATTCAAATTTAATACTATATCACACAAATTTGGTTTCATCTTAGAAAGGTAAACTTAATAAACCAGCTTTTCTAACATGGGAAGTAACTCATTAATGTCAAGTTCAATAAGAATATTATCTATTTACTGTGATTTTTTGCTTGAATACTCTACATCTTATTATTATTTCCTTTATTCCAAACCTATCATTGATGTAGTCTTCATGGTTTGAAAACAATACAATCTACATACCTTCACATTTGTAACCATTACCATTGCCATTTACACCACGACCCCATGGCTTCTGATTAAAACCTGGACAACAGACTTCACAATTCTTACCACATGTATTATGTTCACACTCACATTGTAGATTCTATAACAAAAAATATCAAATATTTTATCAACAGTATTTTTCATTCACAAAGTATGCTGAAGTGTAATGCAATGAATTAGTTAATCATCATGGTGGAAGTGAAACTTCTGCTCTTAATGCTCTACTCAAGTCTCATAATGTGATCATCATATTCTCATCAAGCATTATCAAATCTGAATATAAAGTGCATTGGAGAGCTCAATTGATTTTCCATTTGCAAGATTTTTCCATCTGCAAGATTTTGTCTTATATCCAATGTTGTCATGAGTTACCCAATGTCATTTACATCCATGACATCACATTAATTTTTTCTTCCATTACTACAATCACTACAAAAGTGCAAAAACTTCCAAAACATTTATTGACATTTAATCCTTATTGCCATTGCTAAATATGTTTGCGTGACAAGATAACTCATAATATAGGGACAAACTTACATTGTCAGCTCCTTGGGCTCTACAAAGTCTAGCATGACCATAACAAATACATTGACCACCAACGGATATATCTTTTATAGAATAAAAATACTGAAATAGAAAAATATATATTGCTTCTTATTTTGAACAAAATTAATGGACTAAGTTTTATTTTCAACTAACATACTTGTAATTATAATATATTGTATATAAATGGGAAAATAATGATGATTGTTATCCATATAATTGTGTTCGTGTTAATATCATCAATTACTAAATGCCACTCAAGGAAGATGATCTTATCTGCAGGATTAATACTTTAACAATACTTGTTTATCAAACATAAAGAAATTGACATTTTGGCTGAATGTCATTATATTTTCTGCATAAAAAGGAATCACAATTGTCTTTTGAAACAAAACAAGCAGTATCAACCTCTCAAATCCCATCTTAACTGCCCCAAACTTGCATACTCATACCCATTCCTAACTTTGATTTTATTTTGAAAGTTTTCTGTAACATGTGTCATAGCCATGTGAAGTTTCCTTGGATCAAGTTAGAGACCGGGCATATCATATCTGAATACATGTATACTCAATCCTAGATAGTTAATATACTCCAATTTGTATTTTATCATTTGAAAATTACTTAGTACAAAGGAAACAATTATCATATATGTGTACAATCAAGAAACATATTTCATTTTAATAATAATTTTGCTTTTACATATTGAATATAACATCTATAGTTGATTAATGATAGCCAACAATTTCTAACTCAAGATTTAGAATGATATCAAATTTGTGATCAAACCAGAAGAAAAGTCTCTGAAGTCATTAAATGTTTCAATAAGAAGATCAAAAGGGAATGTAACCTGAAACTTTTTTCATTATTTTGTTAAAAAGAGGTCAAAAAAGCCCTATTGACAGTAGCAGAGGGTTTATTTGATCAAAATATCTGATGATAAAGAAAAAAATATCTTTCTATAACAAATAGTGTCAAGCTAAAATCTGTAGTTTTATAGTAGATTAAGCTTGTTTACCTTCCACAATAACTAATAGTTTGCTAGGCAGTATAACATACACCTACACTGAAGCCTAAAATCGATGACTTATATAAACAACCATCATAGCAAAACAATATTATTGACAATAAGATCAAAGCATAATGAGAAGTTACATTTCTGCTTATAGAGCTTAAAGCTGATTGACAATACAGACAACCAATAACCCAAATTTTGGAAAATATATAGTGTATGAAAAAAATATACTGACCCTCCTGGTAACTGTTGGATCAAGATGAGTCAGATTCTCATTATTCCTGAAATTCATTAAATCTGCATGTAATGTTCTGATTTTCTGTAGATTCAATCTGATATATCTGGCTGAAGTAAATTCCTGTAATCAAAATCACACATGATTTTAAATCAAAAATAGTAAAGCGAATACATGGAAATTACATAAGAGTTCATCTGATGCCACTTTATAACAAGATTTGTTTTGTTTATATTCTCAGTCCACCAATCCCTTTTCCAGAAAAAACTGCACAATAGATGGAAAGCCAAAAGGTCATTAACAAACTTAAAGAAATCATTTTCAACCATATTTAAATATGCCTCAAAGGTATTTCTTTCATCTCAATTTAATTTTCAGCTTTTAGTTCTTACAGATAAATTTGATTTTTAAAAGTTGTATATAGAATAAGCTTATTTTTCAGAGTATGGTAGGATCTTTGACAATCTTATAATTTGCCTTTTAAAAACTCTAATCTCAATAGTTAATGACATTTTGAACAAATTCTGGCAAATTGAAGGCTATTCCCTTTAACAATAATCTTCAAATTTCTCTTGAAGGCTTCCCTTTGATGTTACTAACATATATATATAGTGTATTAATAAAAGGTGTTTAGGGGTGTATTGTATATGATATTTTTATTTGTCATGTCAATAGAGTGTTAGATCACGAATATACATATCACAGGTCTTTATACCTAATAACCTTATAACATTGCCCTTTATAAACCACAAAAACCTAATTTACAACATTGTCTAAACCACAAAAACCTAACCTTATAACACTGTCGTTAATAAACTACAAAAACCTAACCTTACAACATTTTCCTTTATAAACCACAAAAATACAACCTTCTAAACTTTATAAACCACCAATCATATAACCTAAAGGTGCGGGCATACCAACGGTCTTGTTCGGAGATTTTTGTCTCCGACTCAAATCTTGAGTAAAATCTCGCTTGTGTCCGTGCTTCCACGACAAGATTATTGCGTTACAGACAGTATTTATAAATATCAAACAAGTTTGATAATTGTCTCCGATAGTTTTATCGTCTGCAAGACAGACTGTCATTATCATTTTCCTTTCAATTGCATGATCCACACGTGGTTATCGACAAGATGAAAAACGCCTGACTGTAGATTTTTGTCTACTTGTGTGCCCGTGCCAGTCGTTGAAACTCAAGACAAGACTCTAATCAGCGACATAAGTCTCCGACCAAGACCGCTTGTGTGCCCGCACCTTTAAAGAATAACCCACAAAAACATACAACCTGATAGCAATGTCCTGTGTAACCCTCAAAAACATACAACCTGATAGCATTGTCCTGTGTAACCCACAAAAACATACAACCTGATAGCAATGTCCTGTGTAACCCACAAAACATACAACCTGATAGCAATGTCTTGTGTAACCCACAAAACATACAACCTGATAGCATTGTCTTGTGTAACCCACAAAAAGCTATAATCTCATAACATTGTCTTGTATAATTCAGCAAAAACATACAACCTTTCAGCATTGTCCTGTCCTATTTAACCCTACAAAACCATATCATTGTCATCTTTCATTGTACCAACCATGCAGATTTCTCTGTAGCTTTAAAAATCCATGTTGGTATTTGGGGGTGGGATGATAGGTTTGATTTCCTTCCAACAATGATAAGCATATCAATAAAAAAATGTTTAAACCCAACAAGTTACTGGACTTTTTAAAGCAAAGATGTCTTGATAAATTGTGATTAAATGAGTCGACCTATTATCAAGATTGTCCATGGTTTATCAAATAATTTGTATTTCTTTAGAACATTATTAAACCTTGATACAGTTTGTGAAAAACATATGTTTCTGATCATAGACACTATTATCTCAATTATTCAAATATGGTTGCCAGATATATGCATTTGTGACCAGAAACCATACTGCTGACAGGCAGAAACTATAAAGGAAGGTTTGTTATTATTTTAGCTTTTCTGGCAGACATAATTTCTAACAAATTTCTCTGAGGCAATATTTGGAGTTCAAGTTTTGGACTAAAATAACAGCATATTTGCCTGCTGGGGTAAAAACTAAGATAAAAGATTGTCTGTAATTTTTTTTAAATTTGATCATATTATGAATGGGATGATCTAAGATATAAATAATGTGCTGCTAATTAGATATTATAAATAATAACCCTTTTATCTCAATAAATAATGTAAACTGAGCCCCTGTTGTGTTCACATATCTCTATACCAACAACAGTTATGGCTTAAATCCAGAAGTCAGAATTCAGCCTGCATGATTTAGCAAGACTTTTGGTTTATTAAGAATAAACTAGTGCATCTTTTGATTTGATTTTGGCCAATAAATACCAACGTGACAATAGCTCCAATCTCTTCCAGTGTGGCAAAGGGAAGCATTCCGTTTATAAAGCTTAAGAAGTTAAAACTTAAAGCTGTTTGTGAATATAGCTCTTGGCAATTGTCAAATCTTATCCTTGATTTGTCAACAATCAAATAATTCTAAATACACATTCACATGAATTACAGAAAAACAATTAAAACAATATTTATTACTGCATGAAATGATATGAATTACAATACATTTACATAACATGGATTTGGAAACAAGAACAAGCTTACTAGGTAAATCTGTCTCCAGTTTTATGGACATGAGCCCTTAAGTTAAACATAACCTTTGTCTTTATTGATGACAAGCCATGTATAAAACTTTCATTTCAAAAAGACAATTCTTTTAAAGTCTAGTTAATCAAGAAACTAGGTGTAAGGTTGACTTCTGTCACCTGTGCAAGTCAATACCTAGCTTACTCCATTCCCTCAAAATATTATAAGACTGTCATATATATATATATATATAAAAATATACATTTATCTGTTGGTGTACATTTGAAATATATACAGTTCTATATATATATACCAAAGATATTTTGCCTATTGTCCTATAATAAGCTAAGTGCACCTATTTTTGATAATTGTCAAGTATTTTCATGGTTCACAAAACAAAGATAATTGGATCTGACTGTAGAATTATGAATGTGAAAAGAACTAATTTTGGATAATAATAAGGGTTTCTTCATTACATTGGGAAGTGTTTAACATGAACGTTAAGACTCTAATTTTGAAATTGTAAACGTTTATTCCAGGGTCAACCCATGCATTAGATGACTTGATCTCAATAAAGTAGTTTTATATGAAATTCTGAGTTCATTTTTCGCATTCATCAAAATCTGGCTATGAAGTCAATGAAATTGGGATCTCAATAAGGAATGCTTTCGGGGGAAAATTATGTAAATTTTATTTTGGCAAGTTACTAGGGAAAAATGATAAGCAAAGGTGTCCATGCTCCAGAACCATCCTATACAAGCATGATATTTTAGCTGCCCTTATCTTTAACTATATAAGCGATTAGTTACCATAGATCTGAACTAAGAAAACTTCTTATGACCAGACACTCCTATTCAAACTAGACTTTCACTAACTTCCAATTGACAAGTGTTTCAAACAGCTCTTTTAAAAATTGATATTGATATTCCTAGACTATTGTTCTTTATGTTCTCTGCAACTTTTCCAATAGTTGCCCCAAATGTTTGACAAGGACTAGAAGGTGTTAAAATATGCTAATAAATTTACTGTAATGCACAGTAAATTATAAATATATGTTAAATATTAGTCTAGTATATACAGTTTGTAATGGTTTAAAACAGGATGTTCAAACCTATTACTGTAATATCAGCAATGTTATTTTTACATGATACCTTACATATGTTAGAATAAATTACCACAATATTTCTTGAGTAGGTTTAAAATAAATATAAGCATAGTGAGGTAAAAAAAAAAAAGAAAATGCTTACCAATAATGTTTTAGTTGGCTCTTTCACCCCAGGTCTTCCATTGATTAAAGATACAAAAATCTAAAAAGCGGAAATAGCAAAAAAGAATCATTAGGATTTGAAAATTAATGCACAAACATTCTTCATAATGTGCATTTCTTTTATGTACAATATTGAAAACTCAGAAGAATGTGCTGTTGTGAACATGGTTGGTAAAGTAGATACTGGACTGAATATAAAATATCCCAGAATCCATTTTTCAGTTTGAGCATAATTCTTTTTTTTATTCTTTTTTCAAAAAAATATCTTTGATATCCTCGAGTACCCATTTTGTCACAAGTTTTCACCATAATCAAAACTTAGTTTTTAAAAAGTCTTGGAATGTCACATCAGAATGATCAATCTGGAATTGAAGTCTGGGGTCAGGTTTAAAACAAATTAAAAAACAATTGATGTTACTTTGGTGAATATTTTGAGAGAGAGTCCACTTTAGCAAATATGGAGACGATATCAATGAGTATAACCGCTGCAAGTTTGATACTTAACTTGAGATATCATTCATCAAAAATCAGAATTTTAGTGATGTACATTAAATCAAATCAGTCATTTATTTACATGCATTTATAATTGATTTCAGCATAGGTTTCTTATATATCAATAAATATAGGCATTAATGCTACCTGGAACAATGAAAATCGTGAAAAACCAAGAAAATTTAAAAGTGAAATTAGAATTGAAATTCGATTGTTTATTTGTCTTTTATTTAGAACTACTGCTGTGGTCTAAAATAAAATATGTAGAATTAAAATATTGCGAATGAACGGCTTGTAGAGGCTGAAAATCCAGACTATAAGAGATGCAAAAGCCAAGCTACATCTAATTTTAGTGAAGAATAATATATATAATAATAATATGATCCCTTAATTCTTTCTTTCCATAGGTATTTGCAGACTGAGCAAAAAGTCATGGGTTTTAAAGTTAAAATTTGTTTGCAATGACTATAATTAGGTATAACTTATATCAAATAGCATGGGGTCACGTGAAACCCCAGGTGGTCAAATGTACCAACAATGTGAATTAAACCATTGCATGTTTAAAATCAAATTGTGAAAACTAATGTTTTTGTTTCAATTTTGATGTATACAATTATTTTACTAAAAATGACTTCCAATTCATGGAGATTTCAAATTTATAAACTCAGAAAAAGACTATTGTTAGAATAACAAGCCTGGATAAATGATTTTAAATCGTATTTATTCTCCTTTCGTTCTTAATTACTGATTATATATTTCACTCTAAAACTGTTTATGAATGATTAGTAAGTGTTTCACATTTAAAATTGTATTTACATCACATGTATTTATCAAGAAATTTCAATGTATTTTGATGTGAGGGTCAGATTTGACCACAAGGTGTCTCATGCGTTGGGTTTGTAACTTGACTGCTTGAAGATTAAAAAGTAGTTTCACATTTTTCCATTTCATTTACCACTGGTCCAGAAACTTTCTTACATTTGAGCTCCACTTTAAAATCTATATGGCATAATCACATAATATTACTGAGTTTTCCTGCCTTAGAGTAAATATTGCTCAACATTTTTCTTTATTAATCATTGTTAAGGATTTTCCATAGTTACCTCTCCATTTTCCAAAGGATTGAGTCTGGAATATCTAGAAGTACAGATGACTTCATCATCTCTGGAAAATTTGGGTACACCAGAGGTAGGCTGAATACCATAGAATTCTCGACATTCTGAATCACTTAAAGCAAAATACTGCCATGGTTTATAGGTGATACCATCTACAGATCTCTGTAATATCCAGTTACCAGGACGAGGTGCATTAGCTGCTTTAACTATAACATACGCTACTTGATATACCTGAATATAAAAACATTGACTTTAGAAAGTTCACAGGTCCATTGTACTAAGATAGTTTCAGAGAAATCAAATATTTTTACAAGGAAAACTACTAAATTTCTATAGATGCTTAACAAAATTTACACTAAGTTACATAAAAATCAACTATTGAAAGATAAACATGCTCTAGTAAACTGAAGAGCATCTCATCTATATAGTCAAATATCAGAGCTCAGCATATTAGAAGTGCTAAAACAAGCAGAAATTATGAGTTTCACCATGAAAATTTTTTCTGATACTGCCCAATGCCCATATGTAAGGAAGGAGATGGCATAGGTTGGAAACAGATTGTTTATCAATCAAAAATAACTGCTGAAAAATTTTTGTAAGACAAATATTTTTTGTAAAATGAGAATTTTCTTTCACATACTCATTTAATATTCCTGGAAAACATGATAAAGTTGCAACAAACAATAATCATGTACAGCTATATAAGTCCACAGAGTGAAATAGGAAATATATGCTGAAATGGCCCGTATTGACAATTTAATCATTAAACCTTTCATTCTTTTTTACAGAAAATTTCATACTTCAAACTTTACTTTTCATCAAAATTTATCATGACAAAACAAGTACTACCTTCAGAACATTTCAAGTGGTTAAAGTATTAATTATAAACAGAAATGTCCAAAATAAAGAGCTGCAAGAAAGATGTGTACAGTGTGATTTTACAGCACTTGATATTAGTATTGAGTTGAATTAAATGTACTTGAATAACTTAGAGTATGTTTATGATAGAAAATGTTTAATTTGCTTCACATTTTCAAATTATGAATAAAAAATTATGAAACCTCAAAATAACTACTTTTAATTATAAACACATAACAGATGTTTGACTTAAAGGCGCAAAATTTGTATGATATAAAACTATTTGCTTAAGAATACTAGCCTTAAACATTTATTGGAATTTTAGCTTACTCTGAACATTCACTCATATGGTATGAGCAAATAACAAGGATTAGCTCACAGTTAGAGCCTTTTTTCTTAACATGATGTCATTTGCTTGGTTAAACGTCACACAAATGGGGGATTTAGAAACTAAACTCGATCAGAGTATGAAAGTCTGATGACCTTGAATAATTCATCTAAACTCATAATTCCAGTCGACCCAGCTGTAATTGGGTACAAATAATCTGTAAAAGATCATTGCCAAGAGGTTTGGCTAAGGACCAGCTGGTAGAAAGGAATCTTAACTGTGAACCTTTTAAAATATAATTGTTTCTCTCTTTCTCATCCTGAAGCCCTTTAAGTCCTTCAATCATTCAATAACAATTCACAGCTAAAAAAATTCAAATATTTTCAATTATTATAGTGGGCTATGGAAATATTTCCAACAAGTGACCAGTTTTTTCATTGATTTGAAATGCTCAATATTGTGCGAAATGACTTTCTCCAATAGGATGCACATGTTTCAGGATGTATTTTGAAATTGAATGCCTGGTAAGGTGTGTTTAAGAGTTAATAATAAGATGTATTTAAATCTTCCCACAATATAATAGCTGCTATACACATCATTAACCTTGTCTGATAACCTTAGATCTTTTAACCATTAAATCATTAGTTCTGTAGGTTGCTTTCACAATAGTTATGGTGTCCTATCATGACCATAGAAAAACTGGGATTTAAACTTCTTCATATTATATTTTAATTACAGCTGAATCAACTGGTATTTACTGTTCAAAACACTAAGCTTATGCTGTTCTAAAAAGATTATTAGTTGGTGCTCAGGATTTTCCTTTACAAAACATGCTTAATCTACCTTAAATGTCATTTTGAAAGTAAACGTGGAGTAAAAAATATACAAATATCAGTGTCTTTTTAATGATTTTATGTATGATATCAATGATATATAAAAACAAAATGTGTTTAATGTATGTCTATTGCTGAATGAAGTTGTTAAGATATAATTTGATATCAAACTGAGCTATGGCATTATGCCTAGTTGTGTTAATCCACAAAAATAATGTTGATAATTAATTAATTTGTACAAAAACAATCCCTAACATCTTGTAGCTTCAATCTGTAATTTCATCTAAAATATTCTAAACAATTTCTTCAAATAACATGTATTTCAATCATCATCTTAATTTGATTGATAAAGCACTTATTTTCACTTAACATTCAGTAGACACTAGAAGATGTCAAATTAAGAGTTTAATGGCATGTAGAAAATGTATTAAAGGATTTCAAGGTCAGTGATTCTCTTTAAATTCTAAAGGAAATGGTTAACGTCAGCTAATATCATCTAATAATACCCCCCCTTTAAGTATAACTTAAATCAACAGTATGCCAGATTAATCAATTCTAAAGGTATATAGTCTCGAGGAATATACTCTTTGTACTTATTGACGAAAGTAATTAATATACAGTTTTTTACCAAACCTCAAAGGAATCTGACCTGATTTGCTTTACCAGCTGAAAAGATCAGTTTCAACTCTCTGCAGCACTTTCTATAATACAATTCCTTGATATTTGTTGGAAGTTTAAACTTTTGTCACTATCAAGTTATTTAAATCGATCTCACATTTTTATAAATGAAGAACTAATTTTTGTCCACATTTGGAATCAGCCTTATCAGCTATTAAAGGCTAATAATTACACAACTTTATTCTTTTAATTTGATATTATTCGCTTTATTAATGTATATATTATGATTGATGAAAACTAAGTCAATTTCTATGCAAAACAATTCAAATTAAATTTGAAACAATTAAAGGGACAGTGCTATCAGTGTCTCCAATTCACTTAAAAAGTTTATAAACCCTCTTTACAATCCCTTTAAGTCAAACCTATGCTTACTATATCATATGACACATCATTTATAAAGTTACTGAAATAAGTCAAATACATGTTTATTCAAATATTTTTTAATGGATAGTAATGGATATCTTGTGTCAAAGACACCCTGTTCCACCCCTTATAGTAAAATTAAAAACTTTCTCCACAGTTCATCCATTTCTAATTTCTTTATGGTTATAAGTAAAGTTTTATTCTGACACAGTGTGACTTTAATCCTGACTGTTAAGTACCTACAGAAGAGACCTGTTGAAGCTATAAAAGACAGTATTAGAAAGTAATAATGCTGAACTAAGAGATTGATTAGACAGTGATAAACAGTAAGGGGTCAGAACACCTAGCCATCTCAGATATTGTTAATTAGACCTAAACCTGTTTTAAGTAGCCTGTAATTCACTGGCAGATCAACTCAAATGGTCAGTGGTCAAACTTTCATTGCACACATAAAACAAATTCTTGACCAGAAGGCTAACAGATTAAGATTGTTCTCCCTTTCAGCTATACTTCCCTAATTTGAGAAGATTTATGTATAAAAAATTTACAGTAAAACTGAAGGTAGACAATTTTGTATTAATGAACTTTATTCAAATGAATTTATGAAGTTTTGGTTTTGTTTGAATATATCCTGAGAGACTAAATAAAAGTTCACTCAATTTACAAACAGACTATAAAGTATTTATTGTTATTGTTAACCAACTGTTTTATTATGTTTTATATTCAATGATTTAGTGCTGACATCAGCAGTTTATACATTATCCTTATACTGGCCAACCATAATAATATACACATACACAAAGTACTGCCTAATTACTTTTAAGAAATTTTGTTTTTTACAATTTTTCACTTAATAATAATTACAATAGTAAAAAGTAAGCAAGAATGATAATTAAGAAGAAAATACAATTTACTACCTGTCCTAAATCTAGATCAATCTGTACATAGTTCATCAGACGTCCATTGGAAATAGTTGGGCTCTGCCACCAGGAGTTCCTACCATCAATTGCATTGGTGATAGGATGAGACTGTTTCCTGTTGGAACCTCTTATATCACAGATATCACAATGACGGTTCTCGGCAGGGAATATACGGACATGTTCCACTAATTTACAGAAGACTTCTGGTTCATTCTCTCCACATGTAGCATTGGATGTTATTCTAGAACGTGTTGCCAGATTAAACACCACTGGAAACAGAGCACTTTCTTCTGAAATAAAGAAAATAAATTTGAGAATTACATATTCAAAATATTCTCACAAGTCCGAATACATATACATTATCAATGATGACGTAAGGAGGCTGATTATGCAGATGATAAGGATTCTGATTTCTAGAAACACTACCTCATTTGATCATTGATAGTAAGCAATTACAATCAATTTGTCTTCAGGAATCAAAACTAGACTGAATAAAAGGATGTTGTCAAAGACGTATCTAAATAAACAGTCTCTAGTTGAATTTCAGAAATATAAATAAATACATTATTTCATTTCAATTTAAATTACAAATACACCAAAACCACAATCATGGCAGACATCTTGGAACTGCATCTGCACATATTATAGTTTATCTTTCCAATTACAATGTGACTGAATCAATATGTCAGGAAAAAAACTCTAATTTCTCAATCAAAGTATGAAAAGGTCAAGAAAGATGAAGAATAGGATAGTGAAGAATATGAAACGTGTACAGCATGTGTTTTGTGGTAATGTCTAACCAGTTGTAATAATAACAATAAATAGTTTAACAAGTATGGTGTACTTATTCTTAACAATAAACATTATGAATCTAATCACACATTGATATAGTAAATAAACATAAATTACACTGTTTGATTCAGGAGTCATTGACCAACAGTACCTAGTACCTTGGCATATTTCAATCTATTAAAGTTTACATGTTTCCTTAAAGCCTGCCGCAGGTGAGGTGAACTGAGCTGTCTATCTCGAGAGGCTGTCAGCTGAGCAAAATTCTCACTACTTTTTCACCGCACACGAGAGTTCTCGTCTGATCTATTGTCTTACAAGAAAATCTTGAGGCAGAAAATATCAAACATAGATAATAGATAATACAGCATATTGGGGGGAAACAGCTGAGCTCCCAACCTCTTGAGCTCAGCTAGTTCCTCTCATCGGCTGCTTACTTTAGACACAGGCTCAAGTGAGGTTTTTTAGGCAAGGCATGCGCTTATGGTTTTCGAAAACTTCCCCTTGCATCATTTCAATTACCCTTTTCTCGAATTCCAGAAAAATCTATAAGATTATGATATTGCTGTTATGATAGGCCTCTCATTTAACTTGAAATAAAATTTGTGATAATCACATGATCTGGTTCTTTTCCTACACAGTCATTTATTCAGAAGTAATACCTGACACCAAAGTTGGCAGCACAATTTCATTTCACCTCGAGTAAATTCGAAGTTATGTCTTTATGAAATACTTCTATAATGATCTGGTCAAATTATACTAAATTAATTGGAAATCTACCAAATTTTAAGCCATAATATAAAATAAAAGAGCAAATCTATTTGAAAATCATCTTGGAAAAGTGAATAGAGAAAACAGGTGTAGAATATAGATTGATAAAAATCTCTTCTTATTATTTTATACATCATGGCTGAGTGAATTAGATTTATTGTCAAACAAGACAGATTAGACTTTATGATTTGTTAATAATAGTGGAGACTGAATTCTCTCTTGGTGGCCATAATTCACTTCTTATTTCTACAATATTTCATTCATAACTCAACCAGTTTTCCCCTTTCGACATTTTTTGTATATTAAAAATAGTCCAAGCTTAGGGTGAAATTCTTGAGATGGGAAAAGATTTTACAAATTTTTACTACAATATGGTTATAGATCTATTTATGCTATATTAATTTTTATTTATACCTTTAAAGAGAACTTTGTCTGTTCATAGATATTTTGCATGCTTTAACGGGAATCTGCTTACAAAATAAGATA
The DNA here is from genome assembly GCF_000327385.1 of Lottia gigantea. Taxonomy (NCBI): domain Eukaryota; kingdom Metazoa; phylum Mollusca; class Gastropoda; family Lottiidae; genus Lottia; species Lottia gigantea. Next base: position 4,543,168 of record NW_008706746.1, read on the forward strand.
AGAGTGTTATTTCGACAGGCATCATGGCTGAATTGTAAAGTAAAATTACTGGAATACTGTTTGAATAACCTGAGAAGTTGCAATGTCATTTAATTTCTTATGTTTTTTTTAAAAATAATTAGAAAATAATTTATTTTTATCCAATCAAATGATACCTTTTGTTTCATTTCTTTTTACTTCAACAGGTTGTTTGTTGTGTACTTTTTATTTACCTCCTGGCTATAGAGAGTACAGATTTGATTGATAAACACAGCTTCATTCATCAATCATTCATTATTTACCTTAAATGACCTTGCCAAACTTTTTTCCATATAATTAAAATTGTTGACCCTTTTAACCTAAAACCATCTCACACATGATTAGCAAAGAGTAAAATTATTTTCTCTGTATGCATTGTGTGCAGATGCCTTAACAAATTACCCCTTTCCCACCAAGCCCTTTTACCTAATTACCTTCTTTTTACTATCCCCAGTCATGTTTTACCGGATGTAATTAGGCAGAAACATTGTGAAACAAACAACTCTGTCATGTCGCGTTTGATAAAAAGCTAGTTTAATCAGTTCACATGTCAAAAGTAGCCAAGATCACCCTAGGAAGGAAAAAAAATGGACAGAGCGTAAGGCCTTCTGTTTTGTGAACAGCTTATCTGGAAAAAATGTAATATAATAATTTACAATGTTTTACTAAAACCTTCAGAAATATTAAAACACGAATGCAATTCAAATTTCATGCTGCTCATCAATTATATTTTGATTGAGAATTTTAGGCTGCAGTGATATCTTCTTGGATCTGTTCGACACACTTTCCAGTGATCATCTAAAAGTCACATATGGCAATGCTAAAAAAATGAGTTTGGCAAAACTTATGAAGGCTGCAGAAAAATATTGAATATTTATATTGCACATGATAAGACAATAATCTTTTTCTAAACATCATAAGGGCAGCTATTTAAAGTCCTTGTGTAAAAGGTATTAAACATGTTTAAGGGGTCGTCTGTCACCCGCTTGAGCATACTAGAAACATGTGTATCAGGACACTCCCTTGTTAACAATATCAACATTAACTTGGTGACAAGTGACCATTACTATTGTTGGTAGGGTAGAGGTCAAAGTAGAGGTCAGTGGCCATGTTCCCTTAACATCTTACAAGAAGTATGTCTGGATAGAATAAATTTGTAGACGATGTTAACATTTATCATTTACATTACTTGACAATTCATAAATTTAGATGACATTAGTTTATCAGTAAGAAGTGACCACATAATAATAATGATAGAAAGTCTTTTTCTAACGAAAACAATAATGAGGTATCTCTCTGTAACCAGGGTTCATACAGCACTTTGCCTCAAAAATGCAAAGACTTTTCAAGGACTCTAGGCTTTGAAATTCAAGGACTTTTCAAGGATATTAGTCTGACAGAATACACATGTACCTAACTTCTGAACTGTGAAATCAATAAAGATAGTTAATATTTGTCAATGGGGTTAATGATAAAAATATACACAATTTGACTCAACTCAAAATTCAAGGACTTTTCAAGAGAAAATGTTTTTTTTTTATGGTGTTTTCAAAGACTTTTTTTGAAATCAAGGTTTTTTAAGGCAACGGACGGAATTGAAGGGTTTTTCAAGGCTGTGCGAACCCTGTGTAACATAATTTACAGAGCAAAGTGTCTGCTCACTTAGAAAGGTTACATCAAGCTGTTTATAACTTACACGGCAATAGCATTGTCTGCTAATCATTCGCAAGTAGTCACATGGTTAGTCTTGTCTTCTGCCATCTTGACTACAGGCTGCTACTTTGATTAACCACCTCCTCACCTACCTCTCACCATATCTTTTAAAGTTATTTTGTTTTTATATATTGGGACTGCCTTTTATAGCATAATTTCATTCTACTATTCTACCCCAAAGTAGTAGGTGTTTCAATTTTAGTTTATTAATGAGATGTTCTTTTCTGCTTAGATCATCCGTTTACAATTTATCAATGGTTTCACCCTTCCTTTATTCATTATTCAATTATGTTATTTCATTTTCACATTGTGTAGTCCCCTAGTGCCAAATAAAGTTTATAGTGTTTTGTTATAAATGTATTATTAGTTTTGTAGGGCTTAAAACATACCAACACGCTGACTCAGACTGTAACAAAGCTTACTTGCTATCTTTGGATCCAGGTTCCATAATAGGTCTACAAGTTAGAGGGGTTGAACAGAATATCTAACTGTTCTGGTGACGCAAAAAAAAATACCAGCGTCAAGTGTACAAGCCTTTGTCTTTCAATATTAACCATCCTACTTCACAAAGCTTTTAAAATAGTTCAAAAGAATATAAAATTCAAAATCAACATTTTAGAGAAGACACAGTCAAAAATGACAATGATACCACAGTGCTAGAGACAATAATTTGCATTTTTGTCAATAATGGCACCTCATTCAACAATTGTGTAAAGCACTGCTATGTGGTTATAAATTATTGACATGCACTGAATTTAAATCTCACTTCAGGTGTGGTTTTTTGAAAGTGTCACCAGTGAGCAGCCACAAGTCACAAAAATTGGAAAAAATAAAGTTGTTTTATAGATTCTAAAATGTGACTGACTCATGGAAGTCAGTACACATTTCTAAAATATCTTTTGCTTTATCTTGATCATATATAGTTTCCAAAATAATTAAGGGTCAGACTAGGCCAGGTTTTTTGTGGGGACCATGAAAATCCACTCGGAGGTATAAATATCACTATATCATGCAAACATTTATCTCTAAATGCTGACTTTACACTATTTCAGAAGAAAAATTGCCAAACTTCATCATGTCTCAGTTGACAAATTAGTCACAGGCTTATAGGTTACAAAATACAAGAAGAATTACATTTCAAAAGATAAGATATTTTAGGCAGACGGACAAAAATAGCTGTAATTTACATGAATTGAATTTCATATGGCCTGAAGATCAAGTTTCTGACAGGTAGAAATGTATTTTTTTAAACTTTTGATGTCTGCTTTGGTCTATTACCATCTTAGACCTGGCCATGTATTCTCGAAAACGATCTTAGTGCTAGGATGTCCTAGAATCAATGTTAGAAGATGAGCCTAGGACATCCTAGAGCTAAGATCCTTTCCAGAATACATGGCCAGGTCTGCAAATATTTACTTTGGAACACTGAACAAAATCTGATATTTGAGATTGTTAGCTAAGATTTACTTTGCATCTTTAGTCATTATGACTAATGGCCCAGATAACTTTGTGCTATTTCATGAAATATGAAAGATTTTTGACAAGAATGTGAAAGAAATCCACCCATTTAGATATCCCTTTATAATTCAGAGTATCTTTACACACTTCAAGATTTCTTAAGATTCTTTGCCTCTTTCTGAATTAAACTTAGACTTAGGACTGTTCGGAAAATTTGCAACAATTTTCTACTTGAAATACAATTTCCAAGCAGTCTTGTTGCCTCATCTAAAATAACATATTCCCATAGCAAATAACAGCTGTTTGACAAAATCCCTATAATATTGTTTGATTGAATGGACCAGCGACATGCATTCAAACTTCACAAGTACAAAGGTTAAACAGTACAAACATGTCGAGGTTGGATGTGAGGCCATTTTTTATGCGTCTGTGTTGTGTACTATAAATAAATAGGGTGGGGTACATCGTCTACATGTTATCAAGCAGGTGACAAGAATAGGTGTGTTGTTGTCCTTCCTACATTTGATCATTTCTTTAATTAGCTAGCCACTCAAGCCAAGATTATTTAATAAGCTTGAAATTTACTGTTTCCTAAGTGAATGAGTCAATCTAATATTATGTCATGAGTTTTAGTAACTTATTAGACAGCCAATACCATATCAATACAATTAAGAATATTATGCAAAGATGACACTACCAATTTCCAAATTTTAATTGTAGCTGATGTTATCATGCAAAACCTGTAGTATAAATGGTTCAGACTGTTTATCTGATTTGAAAAACTAGCCATTTAATAATTTCTATAATGTATCAGTAAGAAAGGTTAAAAAATCTGATGGCCCAATGATCAATGTCAAGTTTGTTTTATAAAAATATCTCTTGAATTATTTTTTTTTAGAAGAATGTCCTACTTTAAAACAGTAACAAACCCTTACAAATAACCTGGACAATGAACTGAATATGTTAAATGATATTTTTAAATCATAGTTTACCGTTTGTATATTAGGTAAGAGTGGTTGTAACAACAACAAACAATTGAAGTTACGAAAGGTTATTGAAATATATTCAAAATCTAGAAAAATGATTGTAATGTAAGTCAATTGCTGTTGTCTCTGTTTTTAAAGTTCCCTTATCTCAGGATGAAAAGTGTAGTCACTTTAGAAAGAGCATGAAAAGAAATATTTTGATTTGCATCTTAATCAGACTGGACAATGACAAGTGCTTCCCAAGAAAGAAGAGGTACTACACTCTTAATATTAGCACCTCACTTATAGTCAAACTTTGCCAGCAGAGATGACACATACAAAATTTTCAAAAATAAATATTATTGTAAATAATACGTTTTGTGTTTCAACCAATCCTGTGGTGTGTGGTTATTTTCTGCATACTATTAATAAAACAACATCCGGGTCATTCTTCGAGAAACCCGCCAAGGCTGTTAAACACTTGTTGTAATTTTGCAGTTTTTAAACTACGATTACCAGCCGTTTACTTGCCGATCGGCTTTTGTTTCTTGTAAGATAAGTAGCATATTATTGTCTGATTAATTTCAGTGTTTGAATGGATCGTGTCAGCGACGAGTTAGTCATAATATTAGTAAAAAAAAGCGTTTGGTGCTTGGCCTCGTTTTCGTTTGGTTGATACAACATGGCGGGTTTTCTTCCTGTACATGAGCGTGTGCCTCTTTATTCCGTAAAAAAGTCGACTGTATTGCTTCCCGACGTTTGCTCATCACCTCCTTTAAACATTCTTATATTTGGTTCTTCATATATAAAACGGTTAGCGGTTTATTTATCGCATTTTAATCATGTTAATTTGGATTTGGATCGGCGTGTGTGTCGAGTAACTTGCTGGGGACATGGCGGTCTGTTAGTCCGCAATGATCCGCACGGAAGACTGTCCGTCACGAACTCGAGATTTTCGGAAATGGATATAATTATGCTCCATCTAGGATCGAATGATTTGTGCGACATTTTATCATTTCCGTCGGTTATAGCTCGGGATGTCTTTGACTTCGCTAAAGATGTGTTGTGTGTTTGGCATCCCAAGTTAGTTATAATAAGCCAACTTTTGCCCAGGCAGTGTGAACCTTATAACGGCTATAATGCCAAGATTTTGGCTACCAATATGGAGTTAGAGGCTCTTTGTTTTTCTGAGAGGTACATTACATCTTGGAGGCATAGAGCTGGGCTCCATCGGCCCCTTGTAAATATTTATGCTGCTGATGGTATTCATCTTTCTAATATGGTGGGAAATTATAAATTAATGAAAAGTTTGCGTGATGCTCTATTGAGGGGCATGCGTTACCATCTACGCATGGTAGGTCTGTTTCATGTCTCTTGGGAGATATGTGGTACCTTGGGTGCCTGTTTTTTATCATTCATTCTCTGATGATATGTGATGACACATACAAAATTTTCAAAAATGTGGAAAATGTTTAGAGTAAACGTGGAGAAAAGATTGATGTTCTTCTGTGAAAAAACACTTTTTGTGTTTCTGTCCACAATTAACCCTTTCGTTCTATTTTGTTGAATTTTTTCTACTCTAGTCCACTGTAACCTTCATGAACTCAATTCTCAAATCCCTCAAAATAATATTATGAAGCCCAGTAATCTTACAAAAGATGAAGGAAAATATTTTTAAAAATCAGTGTGGAAAAGCTAAGAGGGTAATCCATGAGTAATTAACAGTTTATGAGAATTGTCAACATATTTGAAGGCGGCCATTAAAATTTTCAAGAGTTTTTAAATCTCTTTCAACAAGCCTGTCCTGTTCTGTGTATGTTGTGTTGATTTAATCTGTTTATTTTTCATTGATACCTATAAGATCAGTAATAAGCTAATAAGAGCTATATTAAACTATATTAAACTATCCTTCACTGAACCTCTCACCCATCCATTACACCCCAATAGATTACCCTCTAGCCTTCTCTTTCACTCTTTTGTTTGTTCTTCAACTTATCAATGTGATACTGATAGGGGGTCAATAAGGGTCAACTGGAATGACCACAATAGATTTCATTACCTTCCGATTGAAGAGCACCTTGTTTCTGAAGAACTTCAACACATTGTGTATTGAGATATATATCATGTCCTTGATGATCAAACAATACAAGATAAATGAAAATCATAGTGGGTGGTCGTGGTCAAAACAAATTGCAGAAAAATTGGCTGTTGTGTCCATTTATTTTTAAAAAGCATACAATACATTTCTTTTTGACCATTCCTTTTTCTTGGTATATATTTATTCTTAAAAAACTTAATAATAAAACTCAACATGTTCATCAAATTTATGACAACAAACTTCCTATAATCTCCAAAACACTATCAATCAATATTTTCGAGCTTGCAATTGAAATAGCATTAAATAACCTTTATGTTTGAGAGCTGAAAATTAAGTACATTTTTACAGCTAATACCTGAAGTTGGTTATATATTAATAAAAGTTCTGGTCAAGTCATCCTGACCAAACTAATTTCTCACAGTATGTAATGATTTAAATTTGCAGCTGTTCATGATTTGACGGTTTGTTTACTTTAAACTGCCTTGGACAATATGTAGTTCCAGGCTATGATGAAATTGTTTTTTCTATCAACCTAGTAAGTCACACCAGTGCAAAAAACCTATGGTTCATAACAATCATAACAATACATGTGTGTTGACAACCATCAAACTTCAAGAGCACAAAAAATCTGCACATTAAATGGCAAAGCTATACATTGTAATTTTGATATATACCAAGCTCCACTGAATTTCTCAAAGATCTAATGATCAGAATTGATCAAAGTGTATATTTCAAACTCATGAATTTATCATAGTTTTTTGTGAAAAAGTAGTGCTATTATTAACTGTTTTGCAAGTGTGCTATTTCTTATTGTAAAAATGCATTAATTTGTGAGATATTTTAATAAATAGTGAGCCAGGACTGCAAATAGGTCCTTTAGTTTGTATTTCTATCTTCATTTTACCTCATCAAAATTATCCATTCATATTTATCTCAAATTTTATAGAGCAGAAAAATCAGTGATTAAGATATATGACCTGTATATTACTATTCAATGTTGAATTTTTTAAGTTGTGAAAATAAATTTCACCAAGCTAATTCATTTAATGAATTCACAAACATACAAATTCGAGATCTTGAATGTATTGAAGTATTTATAAAGCTAATAAGCTTGTTTAAAATGACCATTTCAGAATCGAATTCAAACTTCATAATAAAGTAATATATATCTATCATAATAAGTAGTTAAATGAAAAATTAACCCTTTCATAGTGCCCTCAAATCAATCCCCTCATATCTATGCTACAAATCTTACAAACTCAAGCATAATTGATGGCTAAATGAGCAACTTTTTGTGTTTGCGGATGGCTTAGTAAAGACAGCTGGCAAGGTGTCCAGATGGGGGAATCCTCTTTAATTTATGACATTATTCCTGTGGGGGACTTTCCTCTCCTCATTTGTTTCCTGACCCAATACCACACAGCTTCTCTGTTAATAGGATGGTTTTGCATGTAATCACAGCTTAAGAATGGTATCAGGCATAAATGGCAGAAATATATTAAAAAAACAAGGGAGAATAAATTCTGAGGACCATTCCAATTCTAACCCATCTCGGAGAGGTGGTCTCAGAATGGACTTGATAAATTGGTGTAATGTAAATGGTTACTGTTCCGAGAACTCTTTACTGTGCATGCCCCACAAGGGACATTGGCCTTTTGCTGCAGAATTTCGTAATTATTCAGTGAAATGGTTGATTACATCCAGATGTCTTTGATTACATCAGGGTGACTACAAGGATTAATTTGAACTTCTTAAACAAGAGTTCTATAGATAACCATGCCTAGAATGCTTTTCATTTACACTACAACTGAATAACTGTTCTCAAATAACTTGAATGCAATGTAATCCAGATGCCGAATGGAACACTTTATATCGGCCTAGTGCAAAAAGGGCTAAAGGGTGAAATTATGATAAGACAAAGTTGACTGTAAAATGAAATTCTGTTTACAGTTCAACACTTAAGGCTAGCGCACACGACAAATTTCATTCGTGTCTCCCAACTCAGCTCGCAGCTTTCGTTGGTTTCCCTCGCACACGCTAAGCTTAGAGCTTTCGGGATGTCGAGTCATAGATGTCTCAAAATAATTAGATCACGTGACATTCTCATATGACTTATACAAAATGTCGGACGTCGACAACCCTTCGAATGATTCAGAATATGAAGAAATATTACTTCTTCTTTTGTTGTTGCGTCGTCGCAGACGAAGAATACTTGCATACGTCCACCAACTTGTCTTCGATAGTTGCTTCAGATACAAACTCGCATTCACCGATGGGCGCAGCCATTTTTGTTTGATCACGTGCTAGCGCCTGCGCCCCAGTTCAAAGTTGAAAGCTAGGAGCTTTCGAGTGCGCACACAAGGTATTTTTCATTCGAGGAAAAAATTATCAAACATGACGGATAATTTCCTTAACGCCTCGAATGAAAAAAAGCTTACGTAAACTCTGCGCACACAAGAGCTGCGAGCTGAGCTGAGAGGCACAAATGAAATTTTGCTCAGCTGGGAGCTCTTGTGTGCGCTAGCCTTAATGAAATACTGTTTGAAATATGAGCTAGATAAGACAATAGTATGTATATGAGATATGAGTCAAAGAGATGGAGACAATAAAAAGTCACACCTCTAGATAAGTACAACATATCTGTATCACAGGGTGTGACAATATGATTGTATTGATATTAAACTTGTATCATTTATCTGGTGGCAAATCGCGTCTCCTTCCAACACATACAAAATATTTCTTATTTACAATCTACTTGTTAAGAATATTATATGCTTCATATTTCATTTACCAGCGAGTGACCTGCTAATTGGTATCAGATTTTAATTTTTGTGATAATCATATTTTCTACCGGCAAATGTGCAGAAAGGATGATGTAAACATAAAATTTTGATTTCAAAATTTCCTGTTATGTGGGCTATACAAGAAATTAAGGGTATTTCTTCATCTACAATAATCTATTTTATTGTATATATGTTCGTTAAAAAGAAAATATCATATATCATATATTACTATTATTACTATTTGTATGTTTGTATCAGAAGAATTATCATCAGTACAAGTATGTCAAATCTATAAATCTATGCCAGAGTTTAATGTCTGCACATTGCTCTGTGACCTAGGCCAATACTTTCATTGAGACTCGTCTCAATACACCCTAACACTAATTTATTCGTATCTATCTTTTCTACCACTTACTTAAACAACCAAATAAATATTATAAAACGATAAGGAGGGATATTTATATATGATAACATAGATTAACACAACTCTCTACTTTAATAAATCTAAAAAGGGATAACCATGTCATTTGTCTGAGCAAATTTCTCAGCAAATCCAGCAAAATTTTTACTTTGGAGTTTCCAATTGATGCCCAATTCAACTAAATAACAAACAAAAACTGTGTTTCCACTGAAAATTGTTAAAGCTGGCTTTTGCTTTTCCACTGAGTAAAGTGAAAGCCGGCTTTATGCTAGCTTTGATTTGGCCCCCATTAAATTGCTGAATGATTCGGCAGTGGAAACGCATGAAAGCTAGTTAAAAACTGGCTCAAAGTTGCCCTTTTCATTCAGTGGAAACACAGTTTATCCTTAACTTTAAAAGAAAAAGTGAGGACTTTTCATTTCATTTTGTTTCATTTTGAGCTACACCTCAAATGATGTTGATATTAACACTAATAATCAATATTGACTACAGCTTTTAGATGATATTAATATTTTTCTTGTCCGATACCAGGCTCTAGTTTTAAGGGTGTCACTCAAAGCTGATTTTGCATCTTTAAAATGAGTGATAAATATATACATTCTTCTTTAGATCCACTAGTTATTACAATGGATACAGAAACAAATCTTAATTCAGCTGTATGTAGCTGAAACATTTCTACATTTGGTATGCAGATGTATAATCAAATTCTAAATTTGATGGAAAAGCTTAATTTTGTTTTGCACATGCGCATTATTAACTTTATTTATTATCCAAATTTCATCAAATTAGGCATGTATGTGTAGAATAAAATTCTGTATTACAATTGAATTCATGTAGTGCGCAATTCTTATTTTTTATCCAAATTTTTTCAAACTTGGTATGTATGTATTTGAATAGACAATTTTTTTAACTGTACACCTTCGTATGTACCTGCGTAACACGTCTTGCATCAGTACTGTTAAGGGAAAAGTTCTAGTTTTTCAGTTGGTTTTAGGGTTCATTTTTTTTAAAATGGGTATGTGTGTTACTAATACAGGCTACCTAATCTGAATCCCCTGCCATGGATAAATACATGTGTCATCAATATCACTGACACAGTTTACCAATAACCCTCCGTCATAAATATTCCCATTACAAACAATACATTGACCTCATTCAAACATATACTCATTTGAGATATGTGACCCCTTAAATTACTTATAGTAAATCATTTTTGGTTTAGGGTGGGGTAATGTAAAATTACACTAAGTCCTAAACTTTAATCTTAAAGGGACACACGCGCTATTTTGGGGGGTTGCTTTGAGTCTTGAAAATATGTAAATAGTCTACAGAAGTGCTAGAGATGTACGAAAATCGTATAATTCATTCCAAAATATCTCAAACTAGAAGTGTTTCTCACTATTTCTATAGATGTCTTGTCACAGAGTATCTTAAAATGATGAGTTGTCATGTTAATATTCAATCACACATAATTCAGGACACACATGGATTTGAACGCTCAAATTTCGACAGTGAGCTGATTGGCTTAGCTAAAAAATTCTTGTTGATTGGTCAGGAAGAATAGCACACCTGTCCCTTTCAAGGGATACCATTATAACAATAAAAACTTGCAAAAGGCGCTTAACAAAACTTTTAACTGAAAGTGCTTGCATATATTTAACAGAACTTTACATTCCTGATTATTTATGATTATGGACTCTGGACCTTAAGATATTTACATTCAGTAGGCATTTATATTTGTAAATTTTTACCATGAACATGTAAAATATCAACAAAGACTTTGATGAAAAAGATTCTAAAAACAAAAATCACAGCTAACAGTTTACACCAATACATCCAAAACAAGAGTTTTGTGGTTGTGGACCAAGGATATAAATAAAACTGGATAGAGATATAAATCACACTACTGTTATTTCTCTCCAACCTTTATTAATTAGATCCTTGACATAATATATTTGTTTGACATCTAATACCACATTGTTCAAATGATCAGCATAATTATAAAACAATAGTATTATTATGTGATACATGTAGCCATAAGCACATAAATCGGTTATAGTTAGAAGATAAACCATTAAGTGTAAGAATCTGAGAAATGCAGCAAAATTCTTTGAATGGATATAGTTGCCTTATCATTCACTTTGAATAAAATCATTTGTATATACTCATAACAAGCTCAGAGTAATTAGTAAAATTGTAAATGAGGAGCTCTAAGTAAGTAAACAAAATACTTAGATGACTGTATCAATTAAGTTATTACTTATTATGTCTGTTGTTTGCTAGTGACATTCATATACATGATTAATCTTGATATATGTTTTAAGTCTGTTACTGATGTGTATTCATAATCAAACCAAATCAACAGTACTATTAACATTATTAACTATAAACATTATTAACTATTAACATTACTAACTATATTACAGAACTATTAACATAACATTACTAACTATTAACATTACTAACTATTAAAATTACTAATAATTAACATTATTAAATATCAACATTATTTACTATTAACATTACTAACTATATTACATTACTATTAACATTACTAACTATTCACATCACTAACTATGTGCAGGTGACAAACCGTGTAATGTAATAAAGAAAAGCATCAGGATGCTTTGCTACTCTAGCACTACCCACCAACATTTCTATTAAAATTACAAGATATATTGTGCTTAAATGTATTCTTTTATTGTACCACTTGAAATTTAAAGGTTTGGTTACAGGTAGGCTATATATCATTTGATTATTTAAATATTTCCAAGGTGGATGGCCTGCTATTTCATTGCTTATCATCAAATTACCTAGCTGAATATAGGCCAAATATTTAGAGTATATCATATAATATATTATTATATGAAAACATACCTAAAGGGTTTTACACAATATAGTCATCTAGGTCAATTTTATTCTACATTTTTGTGGTTAGTTAACATAAAATTTATTTTGAGCTTAGATTCTGATAATGCAAGTTCTCCCTTGCTGTATTTACTTACGGAAAATATTTAATATGCAGACTTGACACCCAACATAAAAACACCCTTCTCAACAATTTTGGCGAAAGCATTATAAAGTTTTAAAAAAGGAAAATTTTTGACCGTTTCTCATAAAAACGCTTTAAAATTCTCAAAGATTTGAGGCAAGAGATTGGTGAGTATGAATCATTCTAAGTGCACTTGAACTTTTTACACATATATGATTAATTGCATAATTATCTGGATTTAATCTTCACTTTTACTTTGCTGATATTTTGGGATATTGCAGAAAACTTTGATGCAAATAAGAAATTTCCAAATCCTAGTATTCTGTACTATTCCTTAATTTTCTAGCTTTCCATGTCATTTTACATGTCGTTAATGTGTGAATACAAAATGTTTCTATGCATTACTTGCCACAATATGATGAAGGTTTCCATTTCATTTTGGCAGGTTTGTTCATCTCAAGATTTTTATTAAAATTTAGCATACAACAAAATTCTGCTGAATAGACCAATTAAAATGGTTTGCATTTCCGAGTAAAATTCAATGAAGAATTTTTTTTTTATTCGAAATCAGCTATATGTCTACAAAAAATTGATTTAAAGGTTTATGATTAAAAATGCAAATAATTCAAAGTCAGAAAAAAAACTAGATGAAAAAATAATAAAAAGCCTGCCAAAGAAATTCAATTTCAGTGTTGTTTCTTTATCTGTCTGGTCCTGGTCACATGTAGTGAGAAGCCTGTTATGAGATAGACCTAGTGGTCTGGGCTTGCGAAAGATGTGAAATTCTTGATATCTATTTAAGTTGTGTAACATTGAATCTTGTTTTTTATCTTCAACTTTGACATTTTGTCCGAAATCATCCATTGTTTACATAAAAAACAGATTTCTCTCTAAATATGTTTTACATCTAGTCTTATTCATCTATTCAATAACAAAAATAGGCCATTTTGTTCTCACATAATGTTTGTGTCCACCCATAATAAAATGCCATGGTAATTTTACATTTACTAGTTTCCTATTAAATGGTTCATTCATACATCTTGCCTGACTTGAGTTCAACTGTATTTATCTTCTGAATATATTTAAAGGGGAACAGTCTGCATTTTCGGTCTTAAGAAGTACTAAAAAGCACAATCCCTTCAAATATACCTCAAACTAGAAATTTCATTGTCTGTTCCTTGTCTTTATATGTGTTTTCTATATGTGGCATAGTCTCACTAAAATTCAAGTCAAATTTTTAACTTTCGAACGTATATAATTATGGATACACATGGATTTGAAGGCTCAAATTTCTACGATTGGTCGAACGGATAGTGAAGATGCTCCTTTTACATGTTGATATTTAAATTTTCATCCAAAACAATATACCTGAAATGAGGAGACATAATTTGGAGGGGTGATGGAGTAGATATTTGAATATCCTAAAACAAGTTCTATTAGTCATTGGGATATGCTTTCAGAAAAAAGTCTAATGAACATTAATTCTTTAATTTTTAAACTGTAAGTCAAACTTAAATGATTAATTTATTGTTTAAAAATTGTTTATTTTAGTAAGCTTTAGAAATAAAATCTCAAAATATAATATCATATATGAAATAACATAAGAAAATTTCCTCAGAACATTTTCCTCACAAAGATAGGTCGCAAATTTGTAAGAAAAATCCTAAGAGATTTACAACAAAGCAACTCCACCTTTTCCCAGAATTTGAAAGATCATACCAGGATGAAGGGAAGAAGCTTGTACCCCAAATTAAACAATATGGCAAAAAGCTGTGTTTAATATGGTAGACAAATTTACACAACATTTTATTCATTCAAAAAATAAAAAAGTTTAAAGTGTACTTGAACATATGTGAAACAGGTTTGAATAGTACATGAGATACAATTCATGTCATGAAGATAGCTTTCTGATTTCATACTTATTCTTTAACTAAGTACATATGATGATGCATGTCATCTTTACAGGTGGAAAATTTTCAGGATTTCTAAATGTTTTCAGGAATAGAACATGTTTGCCAACTTTACTTCACCTGAAAACCTTCAAGACCAAATATTAAAATAGGAAACAGTCTGATACTGCTTTTTCCAGATACAAAATGATAACTTTGTAAAGGATGCTAAGGTGAATGAAAGAAAGTCAAGAAGAAAACAAATAACTCTGTAAATACCTTGAAAATAGGTGATCAATTTACATACAAACAGAGGTATTATGTTACAGAAACCTGATATTTTTGGACCATCTTGTTAATCAAAAGATTAAGACAGCCGACATGTGGATCAAGATGGCAGTCGGAAATGACCACAACTGTCCAGATGATAACATCATAAAAACTGTTGAAAAGACATGGCTTAAGGTAGTCGCCCTGAGGATATCCTCCAACAATATTTATTTATTTTACACCTCTGTTATTTCATCCGTATGAAATTAAAGCCACAATTTAGCCACATCTTGACCTGATAATGTGAGTATACCAACATAAACTAGGGGGTTTATCAACAAACCAGATAGGCTATTATCCCTTTACCTTTTAACATCTTGAAATCATTGCTACACATTTTTTTATACTATCCTACACCATATGTCTTGATATTCCTAGATACTTGTCAATGATAATAACAATAAATATTGCTTGGAAAAAATAACAGAAACAAGCAGAGGCAATTTTCAGGAAAGATAAATCAATCAAATGGGACTTACAACTTTCACAAATTCACTATAAGAAGCTGAGGAAAATGATCAAGTCAGTCAACAAGACACTGCTTTAAAATAGTCATTGTGGTTGTTAAGATTGACCATAATCAACAAATCAGTATTTTACAGTTCTTATAACCTATGAACCAAAAGCGTTTTAATGTGTATAATTTTTCTTTGAGTGAAACTTTGTTGAAAAGATGAACGGGTCTACATTAATAAAAGGAAGTATGGTCTCTTAAATTTAACCAAAATTATCTTTCTATAATAACACCTGCTCTTAACCTTCTCTTTAACACAAAACCAAACTTCATTTCAATTAGAATTGTATACTTAAATAGTTTTTAACAGATATATTTCCCTAAACATTACTGGTTCCTGGCACAATTTCATTATCGGTTATGCTATCTGCTTTATATCATATATAGGGTTGCTGCTTTCATGTGCTCACAGAAGTCGACTCTTTGGAGCAATTTTCATTAATTTCAAGAGAAACTAAAACTAGTCATTCATTAATGTAATTACACTTACAGGCAACCCTTTTAAATGCACATTTTGGGAGATTAATTCAGACATGATTGGCAAATACAGTTAAATCAGCAACTGGACTGAAAGTAGTTATTTTTCTTATGCTTACTATTTTAGGTGTGGCTTACAAGGCAGGTTGTGTTTAGTCTTTCTGTACACCAGATACCACTCTATGCTTGGATTTATCCACTCAGGTTTCAGAATTTTCTCTTGATATTCTTATCTGATTTAATTGTCAATAATACAGCTATTTGAGGCACCACTTTGAAGCAAACAAGATTTTTTGTTGTTTTAAGTCATAGTAAGAGAACTTGAATAAGTCATCATCCCAGGCCAGAAAATGAAATGCGTACAGATAACTGGAAAACAACAATGCCAAAAGGTTTCACCAAGAACCAATGGATATTTCTTTATTTCATTATCTTTCCTCGCAATTCCAGCCAACCCACTGCCTGTTGACAAATGTTGGAACAAAATGCTTCAGGATCTTTTTGAGGTAAAGTACTAGGAATATGTTTTATGCAAATCATCTGTAGGTAATAGTAACTAAAAGAAGCATTCAATTCTGAAAATTGAAATTTTGAAGAATGATAAATAAATTTTCCAAACGGGGAAAGTGATCATATACCCATCCTCAAATATATAACAAATGTAAACTATATAAAACCATTTGTTCTTTTACAATAAGAAAATATTCACACAGTACAGTTTCGATAAAAACAATCGATAAAAAATGATAATTTTAACATCATATTTGATCAGAATTTATGACCATTGGTAAACTGGTTGTCTAGGAATGGTAGATGTAACCAAAAGGTAAAATTCAATGACAACTGAACATGTAATATGTGTAAATGTATCATATTTATTAGTATCAACTATAAAATTGAAGGGTCTGTTAAACCATACATAGAGTGTTATAGCCCATTGTGATATACTATATCTAGTGCAGTATGGGGCTATAATAACCCAGCACAATTGAACCCCCTTTTATTTCACACATTTTTTATGTATTTTTCAAGAAAGAAAATTACTTTTTCTCCGTCCATTGTCAATTGACTAGCTTATAAATATGAACATTTCTCACTGTCACAGCTAGAGGGGAGATTTGGTTAAATTAATGATATTACTTTTCTAGCTAGACAATAGAAAGATAAATGGATTTTTAGTGGCAGTTACGGCCTTTTATGAAAAATTGTCTTTGGTCTATAATGACTATTTTCACATCTTTGCATTTCTTTGAAGTTTTTTACCTCAAAATTGAAGAAGTTCCTTATTTTTAAAAGAGAAATACACAGGAAATATAAAAATTTTGTGATGATTTGTGTCACTTTATCTTAAGATTCTTAAAATTTATCATTTGTCTCAATTTTCACCTAACTTTCAAACTGTTAGCATGTCATATTACTTGTCAAAAAAGTGACTTTTATTACTTTTGTAAGTTGCTTTTTGTATGAGATTACACAGGTGAAAGGATATGGCTGGCATAAAACACCCTGGAGTGCACAGGCATAAATCTATTCGGTGAGGGGGAGCTAGCTCGGGGTCTAAAGTGGGGATGGAGTTTTTCAACTATGTGACTCAACTATTTATTCAAGTTATACACTGTTTCAGGGGAGGGAGTTCTTAGTAGAGGCCCTTAGCTACGAGCTTGGGGAAGGAATGGAGTTCCACTTCCAGATCCTGTTATGAAAGGTGAAAGGCATATGAACTTGATTCATGCATTGGATTGGATCAAGATGACATAACAACTACCCCTCTTTGTATTTTAAAAAAAATCATACAACAGACAGACATTTTTAATGAATGTCCTATATCTTTCTTTGAGTCAAATTTACAAAGGCTTTTTAAAGTTGATCATATGTTTGAATAAACTTAGCCTAGTTTTGATCAAGTGCAATTTAGAACTTTGTCCTATATTTGTATTGTGTCTGCAAAGGTATTAATAAATCCTCTACATGGATATATAACTTAAATGGGTTGTGGTCCTACAGTTATTGCTAAGCATATTCAGGTTTCGGATTCGGGAACTCCATAAATTTTTCTTTACGTTTGGAAGTAGGTAGTCTTAATATATAGTTTCAAAAGTAAAATTGTGCTACGTCAGGGATTTATGACTTTAACACAAATAAGGCCCGAAAATATAAAGGTAAATACATCAAGATAAGTGAAACATTTCTGAAATAAGTTGAAAATTGAAAATCCGTAATATTCTAAATCTACCAAGGTTGTCAATTGTCAACTACAAAAATATTTGCAGACGACAGCCAAAGGTATGCGTCAGAGACGAGCCCATTGAAATGTCATTGACATAAGAAAACATAAAGCATGAATTAAAATGCACATACCTGGTGAAAGGTCTTGACAACTTCCGAAGTCCACATGGGCAAATAATAGTAAAAATCCCAGGAAAGAATAATTCCACATTCTCAATTATATCCAAATTGAATCAATCCCACGGAAACATATCGAAACACTCAAAAGTCCAACTATCTTTTCACCGTATTTCCCGGGATAAAGCCATCAACGGCGTGCATACAGGTTCAGCCATGGGTAGAGAAACGGTATAAATTTAGACTACGGTAAGCTGGTTGGGCCAATAGAAACAGTTAAGATTTTATAGTAGAGTTATATACTGATCTTTTCATTTTTTACCTGGGGTCTGCACTGATACCACAGCATTAAGTTGTTCTTTTGAAGCAACTTCAAAGAACGATGGCATATAAAAGCAGATATTACATTCCAAAAAAACATACAGAAAGACAATCTCGTTTTCAAATGGAAGCGGACAAAAGATCTCCAGGAATTCGAAATAGGATTCACTATGTACCTCCAAGAATTAAAGAAGAGAAACCTTGATCTGGTGACTGGAAGTTGTTCAAAATGTCATCCAAACTTTGGTGAATACATGTTTTGACAAGGCATTGTCAACACATTTCATCCGGATCTTTGATAGTTGTTCTTTACAGGTGAGAGGAAGAAAAACGGAACTCCCTTGGGTGGGAGATAAACAAAATTTATTTTAGAAAAAAAAAGATTAAAAACAAAAGAGCCTACAGACATTAAGTTATATTTTGGTATTGCAAAACTGGAGGTTACTCGGGCAGATGCTCTCGAAAACGACAAAAACTACTTATACACTCCTGTTCTATTGGTCATAAAGAGAAAAAACAAATTTCATTAGGCAGATTTACGATGTTTAAGGTAAAGAGGCGACTGTACGTCTCATTAAGATGGCCGGTGTCACTCAAAGTAATGTGATGAATCACAAAGACACGGGCAGCTTAAGGATCTGTGATGTCATTTAAGTAATCAAACTGTGGATCAAACAAATTGACTGAATAAGTCATAAACTATCGGACCCCAAATTGACCCTTGATAAACATTTAATCGGCTCATGGTCAATAAGAGTGCCTAAAAAATCAACGAGGCGATGGCTCCACTTGATTGTTGCCCCAGGGTCGAGGATTTAGAAAGAATGACTATTCTATTATGCGATATCACGAACCGACGTGTTACAAGAAATTCCAACACGCTATGATACAATATAATGTTAAGATTAGACGTTTGATAGGGCTAATGAAGTGTAAATCTGTTAATTTGCCTTTTCTTTCGCTAGAATATTAATTGTTATAGGTATCTTTGAAATAGGTTTTATAAACTTGTATAAAAATACCCACTCAGGTCCCAGACAAACGATCCAGCTGATGGTAATGGAACCGACTGATCAACGCCGATTCTTGGACAATTCTGAAAGCGTGAAACGCCCGTAGCTGATTTTAGAAGTATTTTGCTGGTATTATGAAACTGGACGTCTTGATGTTATGTACAGCAGGAATCTATCGAGCCTGAATTCAAAGTCGTAGTCGTAAGCCTATCATTGAAGTGCTTGAGAGGGTTTTCCCAAGGAAATTTTCGAAAATTGACGCATAATTTGGTTCAATAAAAAAAATTAATATTCTTAAATTGGTTGAAAATAAAATGGGGGGGTAAATGCCCCTCCCCCTCCCCCGAATCAGATTCGTTTTAATTGCTAAATAATTTTAGAATCTGATTCTGATTCAAATAAACAAAATTAATGGTTGGCAGAAGAAATTCTTTAAACAATTTACAACAAAAGCACTTCATGATGTTAAATATACACAAAACAGAAAAATCATGGCAGTTACTTTTTCATTATCTTTCTTTACAAAAAATGAACACAGCTTAAACATGTAATTAAACTCTGATCCTACGTATTGTGTAGGTATTTGGTTCATATTGTATTCAAATTGACAACCATGTCTTGTGAAGTATTTTCACAGCAAAAAATCAAGTTACAAACATGTTTGATATCAAATTCAAACATAATTATATGACTCTAGTAATGCTATTCCATAGAAGCTTTGTCAAAATACATTCACAAGGGTCAATTGTTTTGGGAATAAGTTTTTTGATGTGGAGCATATGACAGCTGAAATCTTTGTCTTTAGACTGTTGTTACCATCATACTAAGGTAACCCCTGCTGTTTGAAGATATTGTTGTAAGAACGTCTGGGCTTGTTCTTGTACTCCACCACTGATAACTTGATGAATCTGTAACAGACAAAATGCACCTTTAAATCAACAACCAAATACTGTAAAACATGAAATTTGTAATTTTAAAATTGGAATTTTTACAATTGGTAGAAGTACAGTTATGGTTGGTTACAAGAATAATATTGGGTTCTTTCTTTATACATGTAGTTAGCTTATCCCTAACTTTAGTCATGGCATCACACATCAGCCATGTTGAAGCCAGAACGAGGTTGATAACGCAAACATAAAAAAGGTAACGTGTCACTGCATTAAATCGCCTTCTTCTCCGTTTTCATTAGCTCAAACTTTATCAATTTTACATCATTAAAATTATTAATGATACCTTCAGATGAAGTTTACCATCACAAATTTCTGAGAAAGGCCAGTTTTAAGCCCATTTTCACGCTGTTGATCAGGTGTTCAGTGATGTCACATAGGTTATCCCTTCATACCACGTCACCATCTTACAATGGATAACATACTTGTGTATGAACATGCTTTCAGTGTTTCAAAAATGAGGTGTGAAAAAGGTCTACAGTCAAATTGCTCACAATGAAAATTCATCTTATATCTTTTATCTGTCAGGCAGATCTTTGAATATAGATAACATAATATTCCTTTACACATTTTCTAAGACCTGCAGGAGTTTTCATGTCCTTGTAAAGATCTGTGTAAATCATTACTGTGGTAATATATAACAAACCTTCCCAGGATTTTCTGCAGCTAGTTTTTCAAGGTGTTTAGCTAGATATATTTTAACATCAGGAACATCTCCAACTGGGTCATGAGATTTTTTACCAGCAAATGCAAGTTGAGAGTAGGCTGTCTGATAACCTAGAAATACAATAATATGATACTGTCAAATTGTTGAAATATGTCAATGGTGTCACTTCAGTACCCTATCATGTTGGTTTAACTTGTTAAGTAACTCTACACATAATTCAACTCCAGTAATGTGTTCAACCTCAAACTTTTTTTTATTGACAATATTAAGATGTTGTTTGAATAACAAAAGGATAAGTTAAGAAGCACTCATCATGGAAAGTATCATAACATATCACTGATTCTGTACCAGTCCCACTCATTTACCTTGGATTTGAACAACTCCTTGGTTTATTAATAATCAAAGATACAATCAAGAGCAAAAGATTGTTTTAGGATTGTAAATGGTTATAATGATGAATGATGTCAATTAGTAAATTTTAACTTACCAGGAGTGTCATCAACTTCTATAAAATGTTCATCTTCTGGTACAGTGTCATCTTCTGGTAGTTCAAATAAACCAATTAACCCTTGTAATAACTGGGGCCTGGAAAACACAAAATATCAGATATAGAAGGTAATGCAAAAGAAAGTAATGCAAAATCCATGTTCATTATCGACAGTATCCAAAGTTGTTCTAAAACTACAATAATTTGACAGCAACTTTTCCCAAGTGTACCCTCTTCTGAAATATTATTCTGCCTAATCCTATCTTTCTGTCAATGTATGGCAAAGTGCATGTATGCTGAACCAACAGAGGGCACAAACTAACAATTTTTAAATTCAGATCACCTCATCAGAATAATACAACATACCACAGAGGGGCATAGTCACCATTTATCATAATAGGAGCTTCTGTTAATATTTTAGTTACACCAACAGCACAAATCTTCTTCTCAACTGATCCAGAGATCTTCTGTAGATCTTGTATATATAGCCTTTCTACCACCATTGAAAACATTCTAAAAATCACACAACACAAAAATGTATACATTAAAAAAAAACACAATTACATAAACATTCTAAAATAAACTTTATGTAAACATAAAACACAAATATATATAAAGAAGAATGTACACAATATAATGTTTAAGTAAAAAGAAAAATAACTTTCTTGTGAGAACTTACTTTGGTTGTATAGTATCAATCATTTCTATTAAATTGGTTGCTCCAAACTTGATAGCATACAGGGAGAAAAATATCAGCACACCTACAATAAATCAATAGGCTATTAGGATAACTAACATCCAAATCCACAACCTATGGCATTTACAAAATATAATTTGAACTGCAGTGGAATCTTCTATATTTTATATTCATTCAGTTAAGACACGTGAAAATAAAATAGGATCAATAAACCAAAGTACTTACTCTTTATATACTTTGTTGTTTTAGAACTTTGTAAACGTTGGAATATCAAAATAAATACTTGTTTTAAATAATCCTTTACAATTTCACTGAAATAAAGAATCAAATAAATCAAAATAATCAATCAATGATCAAGCTATAACAAAACTGAATGTTTTCAAAATTTATTTCTCCATCAACCCAATATTCTACCTCAGAATTACAGTAAGTTTTTTTTAATTCAACAACAAAGTACTACCATTAAATTATATATTTCAGTATAAAATTGACTTACACTGGCATAAATTCAATGATAGCATTGAGAAGATAGAATCCTTCATGATCATTAGTTTTACTGGCAATTAACTTCTGGAATATACCTAACAATCCATTCTGAAATATAGATTATTTTATATAGCTATGTGGCATGCTTTATAATAAAACACCAGTTGTATATATTTCACACTAAGTTATAACTATCACAGCATAAATCTCATGATGAGCTAAATTAACTTGAAAACTAATTTGATAAATAAAGGCTGTTGACTTGGTTGTATTTTCTAGTTGTCAAAAGTGAGCTTCCAAAATGTCAGTAAATATAAATTATGCATTATGTATTTAAGTGCTAATACATTTACTGTTTGTAAGACATATGAAATAAGCATAGATATAGAATCACTAGATATATGGATAAATATATTTATTTCTACTATAGTATAAATAGTATCCATATATCTTGTGATTCCATAAGCATATAGTCAACCATCTTATCATGAATACAGGTTTTGTCTTAAACTAAGTACACTACACTTAGTTATGTGGGCGTGGAAATGGGATTATTTAAGGGAAAGGGATGCTATTCAAATTACTTCTTTCCAAGTAATATTGTAATCTTGGTTCAATTCCTCATCAAAAATCTTAATTAATTCTGTACCGTCCATATTAATCAAATCAAAACGCTGCTTTCGTTTTGTATGCAATCATAGCGTCATTAAAGAGTGATTTATTCAGATTAGCTGAAGTTTTACTAGCAAGACAGCAGGGCCAAATTCGATTGGACAATATTTAACTATGAATAAGTCATTTTTCTCACTTGTATTATCAAGGTTTTGAGGAAGTATGACGAATGGACATTGTTTAGACGTTGAACAAGATGATTTTCAACTATCTATAAAAATGAGTAATTTGTGAGATTTGAAGCACTAGTGAAATTTTCACTATCACTAATTCAAAAAGATAGCTTGTCAGACAAGATATTATATGCCCACTGGCAGCTTTGATTTTGAATGAAACTATTGGGCAGCACAGTAACAATCACCAGTATGAAATTTTCAACCTTTAGTCATACACTTGTTTGGGTGATACCGAACAACATTACAAAGTTTTGGCTTTCAGTATTCATGAGCTAAAAATTAAAAGAGTTATTGAGAACGAAGTCAATAACCCATATTTTTATTTAATTTCAATGGAGTTCATCCTTGGGTGATTACAAATGCTCACACCAACATTTGTCAAAATCTGTCAAGAATTTTGTTTCTTTAGTGTTAACCCCCTAACTGCCACGGGTGCAATATTGCGATATTCTACCTGTGCGACCGCCAATTTAAATAAATACGAAACTATCGCTATATAGACGGTGTTGATATATGTATAATCAGGTTTATATATCGGTGATAATTTGTAGACAAAAAAACATGCATGTTTCTTCTATAAAAAATCCTAAACAATTTGATTGAAAATAGGTAATATTTGTGAAAAGACGTCGCGAAATTGAGTTTTCATGGTGTCATAACCATATAGACATCCTATATAGATAGATACGAAATAATGATGGTTATTCAACCGCAGCAGGTTGCCTAAATTGTCAATGTAAACAATTTCGCTGTCATGTATTTCGATCAACTTTCGATTGAAAATGGTTGTATTTTGGTGTAAAACGGCCATAGAATGGCAGGAAAATTGAATGATATCTACGCTGATAGTGACTCTGAGGACGACTGGCCCTCAGATTCTGAAAGTGTTGATATTGATAATATAAATAATGATGAAAGTCGAAAGCCTAAAGTTGCCAATTTTGTTGTTAATAAAATGTTTTATCCCTCCATTATCTTCTTTATTGAACAAAATAGTTAAATTGTTGCCATGATATGATCTCATGTTTTTCAAAAATAAACAGTGCCATGGTAATATACAAATATTCATAAACTTCTAACATGATGAAAATCGTTATTTTAACAAAAATCTACTAATTTTAGGTTTTCAACCTATTGTTGCCAAGGTGACGTCACAATGATGTCACAAAAATGAATATTTCCATGGTAACATACATCACTGAACATTTTATTTATGGACACTTGGTGCCTACATTCCACAGTTTTGGAACCACATGCTTTTGAAAAAAGGTACCACAAAATGTCAATTTTCTAAAAAAATATTTGGCAGATAACGGGTTAATGATCTAATATTTGAGCTCAAAATTTACTAATTCAATATTCCATTTTTCTGATTTCCAAAAAGGTTTATCCTTGGATGATTACAAAAACTCACACTTAGTCTCGTCAAATTGTGCCTTCTAGAGTGTTTGCAAGCAAATGTGGATGGACCGACCTACAGACACTTATAAAAAAAAAAGATTTTGTTCAGATATAAAAACCTACTATTTTTTCTGGTTCTATTTGTTTAGCACCTCTCTCTATATAAGACTGTAGTAATCTAACTAAAGGTGGTATATTGCCAGGGCGTTCCCACAATACTGGAGCCAATAAATGTGGAAACAGTGCCATATAAGATGGTGGAACACTTTCTGTATGTAACTCAATTAATAAAGACAGAATTTGAAACACATATGGGATGAATTCTGTAAAGAGAGAAAACATAGCTTAAAATTATTTTAGTGAAGTGATTTTAACCTACACTGAAGTAACTTCCATGCCATATTGTGTCCAAATTGTTTTTCAAGACCACAAAACCAATACATTTGTAGATTTGGCATAAAAGCATGTTCAACACCAAAAACATCTGATACCACTCTACAAGATTCTGTCATGAAGTTTATGGTGTCATTATTAAATTCTTAAAGTTTATTTCTATCAACCTGTAGCACAATGGAGACTTTCTGAAATAAACAACTAATTTTTTTTTACATGCAGAAATCTCTGACACCTGAAAAAGGAAATGAGTTGAAAAATCTGCAGTTCACATAATGACTCATTGAACCACAAAGGCTCCTGAAATCATCAGGGAAACGGATCATTTTACCTTGGACATCAGCTTGTAATATATCAGTGAAAGGTGTAAATAACACTTCTTCAAAACTTGTCACCATTTCACGTTGTGTTTTACATGTTGTTCTTATTGCCACACATAAACATTCAAATAAATAATGGTTGAAATGAGGTTTACTTGGATTCTGAAATATTAATAAGGGATATCATTTCACATCTTGACCAGCAATGTCCTACTTGAGCTGTAATATGCCAAAAAACCTCTTGTATTTTTTATACTGTTTCACTAAACTATGTCATTCTAACCACATTCTAATTTGAACAGTTCTAAATATTACATTTCCATATGAGTGGGTTCTCTCAGTCCCACACTAGATTCTAAAGACAATGACAAAGAATGTATGTTTATAAATAATACCAATCAAACCATTTATTATCTTGTGAAATGGTTTAACAATATTGGCCTCTAGAAAGAATCAATACTCCAAAAACATATCTAACCTTACTGACTAATAGTAATTTTCCTGTTAAACTTTTTAGAATATCAGGTACCATAGGAACTATATTCTCTTGTAGTAATGACATTGTTCTCATAACAGCTACAAAATATAATTGTTACGAAGTCAATATCATTGTACAAATTACTGGTAAAATATTAAAGGAAAAGAATCATTTTTCAAGACATTGTAACCTAGATACCAAACCACTTTGGCAGTGCCAACTTATTGCTATGATTATTGGTTCTGAAAGCTGCATTTTTTAATCATATAGGAAGTAATTCAAAACCAAAAAAAATTGTGAGCAAACCTTTCATAACATATTCATTTTCTGTAGAACCAGGCTTCTCCATGGTTAAAAATAGATTAGTCATTAAATTTCCAGCATGAGGCTGGACGTCTGCTACTGTTAAACTGAATAATATTTAAATATAATAATTATCTTTGAACCATGAATTGGCATTATCAAGATTTTAGGCTTAAAATTAAAATAGTAGCTATAGAGATAAAAAGACATTTCTATGGATTAAGAAAAATTAACCAAACCAAACCATTTCCAGTAAATATCTCAATAAAATCAACTTACGCTGCCCCTCCTGCTGCATTTTTGACCATCAATAACCTCTCTAAACAATGAGCTGAGTACGTATGAACAACATTAGAGTCCGATGTTAATAAATTTACTAAACATGGTAAGCCTGTATTCAGAGCTGTCATGGGTAGCTAAAATAACACAAAAATTAATATCAAATTGTTCACAGATACAACCATTGCAGAATGATTTTGGTCAAACCAAACACTTTCATTATTTGACAATCACTCAAAAAATTTAAAAAGATACTAAATATGTTAAATCAAAAACTGTCAACCATGCTGTATATGGCTAGTTTTCAACTGATCAAACAAATACCAAAAAAGAACTTACTTGATTTCTGAAGACCATTAAATATTTCAATGCATCTGCCTTTAATATTGGTACCTCATTCACTGTCAAGAAATCATATCAAATATTTAAATTATGCACATCCAAAACTTTTTTTTTTGTATATACAATATTTATTAACATAATAGCATTGGTGAACAGGCTTTCACCTATAGTACCCTCTCCTAAAACTAAAGGGGATGAAAAGAATGTTTAAGAACTGTATTTACAAACTGCAGAAATTGCTGTGTGGTTCATATTAAAAAGAATAATGTATTATTTTGGGGAAAAATTCTAATTTAAGAACATATATTGAGCAATTTGAGTTTTAGGTAGGTTCTTTAAGGTATCCTTATGAACAAACAATAAAGGAAATATCATTCAGCTGAAGAGTTCTATCTTACCATTAGCAGATTGTAAATCTGGTAAAATTTGGTTTTCAAAAAATTCTGTCATATTAACTAGACCACTAGTTTGTGTAACACCTTGCTGTTAAAAAAAAACATTTGAAAGTTAACTAGTATTACAAATATTGACAGGTTGCACTATACCATGGATACTTATTCAATGACAATATTCCTGAAAAATCCAGATTTACACCTCTGGATACAAAACACTTAACTGGGCTCAAATTTATTTCATAAATATGACAAGTATTCACATATAGGCCAATAAAGAGATAATGAGATAGGTTTCACTTTTATTTCACATTTCTAGCCAATGGTTCTCTTACCTTTTGAGTTTGTCCTTTAGCTGCTAATGATGTAACTAAATATATAGCAGAATCTTTACTTCTCCAGTTACCAGCTGGATTGACACTGTACTCCTTAAAAAAAAAAAAAACAACGTAACTTCAGTTTTAAATGAGATGATATTTTACTATCTCTTAATTTCCTACTGAAAAAGAATTTTTAACATGTACAGAAGAAAGCAGGTCCACCATTGAAAGTTCAATCAGGTCAATAACACACATTCCATGTCAACCCCTTCTACTTGCATCACTTTGATTCAACATGTGTAGTGTATGTAAATTTACTTTTCAGATTACTAACTTTACCAAACACTGTATATTCATTTGTCATGGGAGTCCCATTCCTCATCTAAACTTCAATAAAATAAACTGATATCATCACTTCCAAGTTACAGTAACATGCATAAAATTAAATTATGAACTTACAGCCAGTAAACCCTGGACATATTTTGAGAAATTTTCAATCACTGGACCTTCAAATGATTTACTTAAAGCCTGTACTAAATCACATGCTGATCTTCTTCTTGTATCCACATCTATATAATGATAAACATTTAAAGATTGTTTCTATAGACTCATATACAATGATTTACTTGTTATCTTTGTCGATAAATCAATTTATCAAGTTATCATTAGATTGATATGGAATTGATGGAAATTGATGTTTTGTATGATTGCATCTTCACAATGTCAAGCTATTTTGAACTTTGTCTTATACCTTGACTGCAATAACTACCCTATTTGTATCACATTACAGTTACAGTGATTTGATTGGATTGTACTTAGCAAATAAAGCCAAACAGACAGGCTGTAATCATTATGGCTTATTGTTTACAGTTTTCTGCTGAGGCCTCTGATTTGCTTATTACGATAACTTACAATCCAACCAAATCCCTGCATTTACAGACTTCTGTGATTCTATTTAGGTTGAAAAGTAAGTTAGTATTAAATCTTATATTATGGTAACTAGTGCCGGAAATAATTATTATCACTTTTATGCCATGTACCGATAACGATAATTTATTTCAAAATCGAAGAGCTTCTATATGATATGCCTACCTGAGCCTTCAATATCTCTTCTAATATATTCTTCAGCATTATCCTCAAATAGTTCTTCATCTGCCACTAAATTAATATAAAGCAAATATTATATTGTTGATATCAATTAATTTGATAATGAAAACATAAAAATACCAAATTAACTCTATAAGCTATATCTACTGTTCAAAATGGACACTGCTTAACTCCATGGCAAAGCAAGGTTCAAGTTTGTGGTATGATCAAGCAAAAATATTTGCACACATCTGAGTCTAATCAAAACATAAATACGAACAATTTATTTTTTTTCTTAAAGTAAAATGAATAGTCATAGAAACTATACAGACTAGTTTTGTTGTGTTGATTTCCATTCTATCTGAGTAGAATTAAGTAGATCATTTCTGTGTACGTTTTGCATCAGACAGATTTGCTCAAATATCAGTACTGTACTATAATTTCTAAGGTTTCATTCTAGTGGATATCAAAATGACATTTTTATCAGGAAATTTTACCTCTTAGTTGTATATTTGGGACTATAACTTTTTCACAGATACTAGCTAATGTTCCTGGGTCTTCAAACAAATGTTTATAGGCTGGTCTTTCAGCTACTGAGGCTAAAAACTGTATAGCATTACTAACTAACTGTGAAAAAAAAACCCAAATAATTCTGATTTCAACAATGAATACGCTGTTGATTTTTTAACAGTCGCAAAATCAAAATGGCCCTTTGAAAAAGTCAAAATGGTCCCTTAATGATAATAGATTTCATTGAACAACTTTAACTAACAAGTGGTTGCCTAGCAAGATACGCCCACTTTCCTGATATATTTTCAGTATATCAATGGCAGTCACCTATCTGTGTCAAATAATACCAAAAATTTAATTTGTGCAAGATATTTTTAATTTAAACAAAACCACATTATTTAATAAAATTCTGACATAAACTGTCACCTCTATCGCTAAGAAATATTGATGCGTTTTTACTAAGTCATGGTCAATAACTCAAATTCCGTTGATCGAAAAATTGTCAAATTTAATCTTGACTAAGATCTCATCAATATAAATGATCATACCAAATTTCATTAAAATTGGATGAAAACTGTAGTCTCTATTGTGTTCACAAACAAATTTTGACGAGTTTTTCATAAATCAAGGGCAATAACTTAAAAACCGTTCATCGAAAGATAGACAAATTCGAACTTGTCCAAGATCTGATCATTATAAATATTCACACCAAATTTCATTGAAATTGGATAAAAACTGTAGTCTCTATTGTGTTCACAAAAACAAATTTTGACACGTTTTTATGAGTCAAGTGTTAACTCAAAAACCGTTCATCGAAAGATCGTCAAATTCGAACTTTTCCAAGATCTCATCATTATAAATATTCACACCAAATTTCATTGAAATCAGATGAAAACTGTAGTCTCTATTGTGTTCACAAGCCAATTTTAGTCAAGGGCAATAACTCAAAAACCGTTCATCGAAAAATCGTAAATATCAAACTTGTCCAAGATCTCATCAATATTATTGATCACAACAAATTTCATTCGAATCAGATGAAAACTGTAGTCTCTATCGCGCCAATTGTAGACAGACGGACCGACGGAAGGACATGGGTGACGACAATATACGTCCACATTATAATGTGGGCGTATAAAAATAACATAATTTCAATATGGAAAAAACATACATACATTACATACTAGCAAAAATTAAAGCACTATTTAATTCAGTATATGTCACATTATCAATAACTGGTCCATGTACTTCCCCAACAAATTGCAAGAGTGGTAATTTCACCCATTTCAATCTCAGTTGAATAGGTCTCATCTAGGTAGAATATTATATAAGCTTATCATACTGAATCAAATCAATTATATGGTGTTTAGATATTTTATTTAAATTGATGGCATAGTTTCCATATATATGGTACACTTCAATTTTTAAAGGTGTATGAAAACTCATAGTTACACTAGTCATTGTCAATTCAATATAAAATGATCGTCTGAATATGTGATAATTTTTAAAAAAAATAGCTTGCCAGGCTTTTGACTTTTTTTGGGGACCATTATGACCAAGGATTTTGGTAGAAATCAAAAAGTAATTTTAGGGGCCATTTTGACTATTGTTTTTGGGACTATTTTGACTAATTATGACTTTTGGAGCCATTTTGACTTAGTGCCAAGATAACTATAACCCATATCAAATATCATCTTGTCCCCTTGGTCATATCAAAACAATGCATTAGATATATGTAATTACCAATGGGAGCACATACCAAATCATATTTAACTTGCTGACCAGTACTGGTTAAAAGATTCCATGTTGATGTGACAAAACTTGGTAAATGGGCTGAAAATTCCTCGTCATATTTCTGAGCAAACAAAGCCACATTATCACAGATCTGTGACTTGACTTGTTCTAACAGTCCTGCTTCTTCTTCATCCTAAAATAACAACAACAAAAAAACAGAGTTTTACTTCATTCTTTTCTGTTACTTCTGACTCTTCTGACAATTTTTGAAATTTGATCAAGGCCTTTTTTTTAATTACGAGAAAATTTTGTTTTTGCACAAAGGGTTGCATATTTCTTTACATCTAAGCATTCATTCAAAAATATAAATGGTCTGGTAATTAAAGAGCAAAATAGTGTTGCACTGTTTTGAGGGAAAAACATAAAGTTCTATGCAAATAAAATCAAATAAGGCCAGAAAACATCTTTAACAATTGAAAGTTTTGAAATAAGGAGACTGACTTGAACTATAAATAGACCTACTGTCGTTTGTAGTATTTTATTGTCTTTACTCAGTAAAGTTAAGAAATGTGTCATCCAGGTTGACATGTTATCTTCAAAATGTTCAGGTAAATCCTATAAGTATATAAAAATAATAGTACATTTTCAAAATAAATATGTGTAGTATCATTCATACACCGAAGAAAATAGAGAAAAGGAAAGATAATCATGTGTTAACAGTCAAAGTCCTTCATGTGTTGTCAGACAAAGACAGACATCGGTGTTTAATCATTTATGTGGTTACAGAAGCAGAACAGAAGATCAAAGAAGTTATACACTATGTATTACCTGAAAGTTGAGACTGTAAAATATTTTACAGATTAATAAAATAGAACTAAATATCACTTTCAATGCCACTGGATCATTAGCATGAGTTTCAGCTAACCCCATTGTTACCTAAAAACAAGAAGAAACAAGTTTATATTAATATGCAATTTTCATTCACAGGAATGTGTCAATCAAAGAGAAATGAAATGAATGGAGTTTTACGTCCTACTTTTCTGCACCATGTGGGCTAATGAAGACGGCTAACTCTATGCACGGTGAAATGAGGGAAATTTTGCCATGACAACGGCATTAGCATGCTGTTTTTCGATTTAGAACGACTAGCTGCATCACTGACATTATCTCGACCGAGCCAATCAAAGAGAAGAGACTTAAAGACCATGCGGTTGGTCAAACAAGTAACTTTCTCAAGGAGCTATTGCAGTTTCACTTTTCACAATACAATGATTAAGAATTCAAAGGCTAGATGTTGAAGACTGTTTTATATTTTCTATTCTGTCAGTAACTCACCACAAATAGTTCAGTAAATGGTGTAGCAAAATTATTCAAAACAAACTTAATTTCAGTCCACAGTTCTTGTGATTTAAATTCATGTCGATATCTGAAAAATCATTAAAAAAAAATGTATAAGTATTAGCTAGGAATTTCATTCAAAATTACTTTGTTCCATAGTTATTGACAAGAAAGCTCAAGATAATTTTTTTCCATTTTTAAAATATGCAATCATACAGAGGGCTAGGCCTCTGGAAGCTAACGTGGAATAGCTATTCAAATTCAGCTTTAACAACCCACATAACTGAAACACAACCTACATCTCAAAGAGGTTCAAATCAGCAGGAACAAACCACTACTAATTTCAGTTTACAGGGAATACTAAAGATAGCTTGTCAGGCATGGTAATATACGCCCACTGAGAGCTTTATTTAATCCTTGGTTGATAACAAACACTCACACCAAGTTTCATCAAAATCCATCAAGAATTGTGCCTTCTAAAGTGTAACCGCATTTTCAAGAACAGCAATAATTCATACTAATTATTTTTCGATTTTTCTGATTTTCAATAGGGTTCATCCTTGAGTGATTAATAACTCACACCAAGTTTCATCAAAATCCATCAAGAATTGTGCCTTCTAAAGTGTAACCGCATTTTCAAGAACAAGAGCAATAACTCATACTAATTATTTTTCGATTTTTCTGATTTTCAATAGGGTTCATCCTTGAGTGATTAGTAACTCTCACACCAAGTTTCATCTAAATCAGTCAAGAATTGTGACCTCTATAGTGTTTACGAGCAATTGTGGACAGACCGACTGGCGGACAGGGGTGACAATATACGCCCCCCATTTCATGTGGTGATTCCAAAAAGAAAAAACAGGCAGCAATAACCAATCACAGAAGACTTTTTGATGGGATCACCAATACCACTAGTAGTACAGCGATTCATTTGATGTATACTGAACTTGGTGTAATAAATAATGTGGTTGAAAGTAGTTACCTTTTAAAGAGTGAATGTGCTGTTCTTAAAACACCATTAATTACATGGAAATCACCTGTTAGAAATTTACTGACCATTTCAGTGATAAGATCTGGCCATTTATCTGGGAAATCTTCTCGGCCTATAATACTGATAGCATCACTTAGCTAGAAATAAAAGGTAACAAATTCACTCAAAATTTATACTACATCTTGAAGGTAAAGATAGTGCATCCTGTCCAAATATGCCTACTTGCAGTTGGTGAAAACTAAAAATATCAAATTATCAAATCATCAAACTGTTGAGAAAATTACAAATTTTTCACCAATTCTGTCCAAATCAGTCTCTATTGTTACACTCCCAGTGAAACATCTTGAGAAAATGTAATGAAAACAATAACACTGCTTCAATAAAAGACTAAAACTATGGCTAAAACTGAAAGAACATACTTGTAACTGTATTTGTTCTACACTTTTCAACATCAAGCCTACGATATGTTGTTTAATGGCATTTCTGTCAACTTCAGGAATTTTATCTCCAGCTTCTTCTACCTAATATAATAAACATGAAATGGACATTTGAACCTCTCCTGGTTGATTCTGGAAACGAATGGGTGTGTTACCATAAAAACAAAATAATTCCTATACCCACATTTAAAGATTTTAAATGACATCAGCCTAAATTTTACAAATTTATATAGGATACAACAGATGACTTTGTGCAAGATGGTTTATTTCAAAATCAATTATCACAAAAAATAACATAACCTCCGGTAATTCTGTTAAATTACTCCCGGGACCATAATAAAAACACGCTTTCGGCAGTTACGTACCGCAAAATAAACTAAGCTAAAGTCTTTATTCTCGTATGTTCTTCCATTTCTTTGATTGTATATGATCATAACAATCATTAATAAGAAAAATTTCATTCACAGTAAATTAGTACAAACATTTGTTATTATACGTATATATAATTAACTGAATACAGGTACCGATATTCGGGCATGACTTTCCCTTTATTTTCCACACGATTGTAGTTGTCTCCCTTTTTTTATCAAGTCTAATTACTAAACGCTAATCACAATTCGTATAACAACGGTGCTATAGTATTTTAGTCTTGGTTGTCAAGAACGTGTGATGAAGTCAATTATTTTAACCATTCAAGGTACATTCATGCCGATGGCGATATTGACGAAAACTAATCTTCCAAACGTCTTTAAAACAAAAAGATTGGTTACATGATAATAAGCACAATACACATACTAGCATCTAACACATTTCATACAAGTAAGTGGTAGGCAGCCTAAATAGGACTTGAAATGAGTCGACCACTTGACCTAAAATTTGAGTATGAACATTACAATTTTTATCGATTATCGACCGGAAATGCCTAACGATATATTGCTGATAATCGATGATAATTTAAAACTCGATTCCCAGCACTAAATGCATGTGCTGTTTTACGTATCATACAGTAAATATGATATGAGCTTATGTTTTTTTGTGCTTTCCTCTAAAGAAGATAGCTTGCCAGGCAAGGTAACATACGCCCACTGACAGCTGTCAGAAATGATAAAACAGTCCTTAGTGACTACAGGGTTGCACAATATAGCTAATAGAGTGAAACGTCAAGTCAGACACGATATTTCGGTGAAATATTATCCGATCATCACGAAAATCAATAGGGATCATCTTCATAATGACATTGACATACAAAATAAAAATCAAAAGAATCTGTAAACAATTGTAGCCTGTAGAGTGAGCACGAGTTGCACAATATAGCTAATAGAGTAAAACGTCAAGTCAGACACGATATTTCGGTGAAAAATTATCCGATCATCATGAAAATCGATAGGGATCATCTTCATAACAACATTGACATACAAAATAAAAATCAAAAGAATCCATAAAGAACTGTAGCCTGTAGAGTGAGCACGAGCCAAATGTGAACGGACGGACCGACGGGGTGATTACAATATACGCCCATCTTACGTGTGGGCGTATATAAAATCGAAAGTAAAGTCAAAAGTTCTTTAATCGAAACTCTGTTCTATTCAATCTCTTATAAATAAGAACATAGTCGCAAAAACAACCTAAATCCTTAATAAGATGTGTACATTTCCCTTATACAATACTATACATACCACTCTCCAGTTACGTTTAATGAAGTTTTTAAAAGTTATGGCAGCACTAACTCTAATGTGTATGTCAACTTCACCTTTATCCATCAAATGTAACAATAATAGAGAATAGTTCTGATTGGTCTCTACTGATTCCAAAAACTTCTCAGCTGAAGTGAAAAATAATGAATAAAATATAAAAGTCCTTTTAGTTGAAAGACTCTAAGCTAACTGAGCCTACTGACAAGTGGGCATTAGCGCCCCTAGAAAAATGGATTGCACCCCAATTTTACCCCAACTTAATATTTTCAGAAATTTAAAGATATTATTTTTATATGTTTTTGCCCCAAATTATGTATCAGAATGCACCGAATCAATTCAATATTTCGAAAAATCTCTTTGGGGAACCCTTTCAGATGGCCCATGAGAGACTGGCAACTACGATGCCTAGACAGAGTTGTCGGATTTTAATTCAGCTTCAACTTTGTGCCCCCATTGAGTCAGTCTGTCTCCTGTTTGTACCCCAATTCTCAGACACTGCCACTGCTTCTCACCCTTTTCTAAGCTTTAATTTTCAAATGATTTAGTTGAGACTATAATCATCATATACCATGGTTGC
The DNA here is from genome assembly GCF_000327385.1 of Lottia gigantea. NCBI lineage: Eukaryota > Metazoa > Mollusca > Gastropoda > Lottiidae > Lottia > Lottia gigantea. Next base: position 4,579,227 of record NW_008706746.1, read on the forward strand.
AGCATATGTGATATGACTTTAAAAATTTGGTACAATTTTGTAAGTTATTTGTTCAGTCAATCAAGCTGGATATGCGGGGAAAGATTTTGTCAAATGATTTAGCAAAGGATAAACTTTGAAAAAACACATATTATGGACTGATTTTCATTAAAGATTTTCATTAGGTTTTAACTACATACAAACTAAAAAAAATTTGAACTTTTTACCCTGTTTTCTAGTATCTCTATCAGGAGAAAGTGTTTGTTGAAGATAACTAGCTAAAGCTTGCATGTTTGTATCATTAACCTCCATGGTGTTGTTGTGTTAATATTGGTATAATCAGTTGAACTACCAATTCAGATTTCTTATGAGCTAAAATGTATTCAAAGATAGCTTGCCAGGCAAGGTAACATACGCCCACTGGCAGCTGTCAGAAATGATTAAACAGTCTTTAGTGACTACAGGGTTGCACAATATAGCTAATAGAGTGAAACGTCAAGTCAGACACGATATTTCGGTGAAATATTATCCGATCATCGCGAAAATCGATAAGGATCATCTTCATAATGACATTGACATACAAAATAAAAATCAAAAGAATCTGTAAACAATTGTAGCCTGTAGAGTGAGCACGAGTTGCACAATATAGCTAATAGAGTAAAGCGTCAGGTCAGACACGATATTTCGGTGAAAAATTATCCGATCATCATGAAAATCATACAGTAATCATTTTCATAACGACATAGACACACAAAATAAAAATCAAAAGAATCTGTAAAGAATTGTAGCCTGTAGAGCGAGCACGAGTTGCACAATATAGCTAATAGAGTAAAACATCTAGTCAGACACGATATTTAGTGAAAAATTATCCGATCATCACGAAAATCAATAGGGATCATCTTCATAATGACATTGACACACAAAATAAAAATCAAAAGAATCTGTAAAATATTGTAGCCTGTAGAGTGAGCACGAGTTGCACAATATAGCTAATAGAGAAAAACGTCAAGTCAGACACGATATTTCAGTGAAAAATTATCCAATCATCACGAAAATCAATAGGGATCATCTTCATAATGACATTGACACACAAAATAAAAATCAAAAGAATCTGTAAAAAATTGTTGCCTGTAGAGTGAGCACGAGTTGCATAATATAGCTAATAGAGAAAAACGTCAAGTCAGACATGATATTTCGGTGAAAAATTATCCAATCATCACGAAAATCAATAGGGATCATCTTCATAACAACATTGACATACAAAATAAAAATCAAAAGAATCCATAAAGAACTGTAGCCTGTAGAGTGAGCACGAGCCAAATGTGAACGGACAGACGGACGGACCAACGGGGTGATTACAATATACGCCCATCTTATGTGTGGGCGTATAAAAAGGAAGATACAGAGGTATTGTCTGAGCAAATAAAAACATTTTTGAATTTCTCCCATTATTTTTAATAATTGGAATAGCAGCCTCAAAATAGTAGGCTACTGATACTGATTAGGGCTGCAACGATTCCTAAAGTGGCGATCCGATACACTGAACGATACTCGTTCAACGATACGATGTATTGCGATAATAAATCGCGATTCTTTGATTAAAAGGGAAAGAAAAAGAAAACTGATAATTAATAACATTTTAACATAGTTTAAATTATTTTTGCATGCTTAGAAGTACAAAATTCACTTTTCTTCATTTGTTACACACAAGGACTAACAAATTCCTTTAAAAAAATAAATAAAATACCAAACCATTGGCAAATATCTTAAGGATGTCTTCTTGTCATGTGTGAATTCATATTGGTAGTATTACCAGAATATTTCAGACCTTGGAAACACTTTTTACAAATCGTTTTGTCTCTTTCTACCTGTCTCACTCCCTTGTCGTCGTAATAAACGGGAAAACCATATGACTTCCAAACTTCAGATTTATACTTAGCCTCAGCCTGTTCAATTTTAGTCTAACTTTAATTAATGACGTTGTCGGTAGAGATGATTCCGAGCTAATAATTCATAATGTATTTCAGTGTTCAAATGTTTCGACAATATGGTATTCGACGATATTCAGCTATTTCCAGGGCATTCGAAAACCACGATCTTGAGAACCAGAGACTTAAAAAAAAAGATTTTCGAACCAAAAAAGCAAAGAAATGTCCTTCTGTGCTTTGTTGTTAAGTAACGAGGTCATAATTTGCGTATTTGAGAATGGATCATATATATTTTGGTTTTATAAAAACGTATTGAGCTAAAGAATCTAATTTCCAAGAGCGCTGTATCGAATACAGCTTCGTGGAATTATTTTATGACTATGCAAACACATATTACGTTGGAAAAAGTTTATATCAGATCCCATTTGTTTATCTTTATCCACTTTGCATATTATTATGTTCTCTTTTCATCATTTATAACAAAAATTAAAAATGCTGAAGACAAATTAATACGTGAAAAGCAATTTTTTAACATTTGAACATGACACAATTTCTAAAATACACGAGGATTCCGTGCTATTAGTCATTAAAGGGAGTAAATTATCGAGCCGACGTATCGCGATTATTTCTTTCTTCCGCAATGCATCGATAAGAAGGAACGAATCGCGGTTCATCGATTCAACGGTGAATCGTTGCAGCCCTAATACTGATAGTCATAGAATGTCTTTGTGTTGATAAAAAATATAAGCATGAGCAGACATCATGTCTTCAAAATTTGTTTTTAGAGAGACAATTTTAAACAAATATTTGTGACTTTTTTGGACTGAAAATTTTAGGAGGGAAACAAGTTTCTTTTCAAGTATACATACCAAATCTTATAGATCTATTCTTATCAAAGTAAAGACATTCTAAGACTTATCAATAATATTTTGAGGCTGATATTCCAATTCTTTTGAAAAATATCGTAAAAATTCAAAAAAAATTAATTTGCTCAGACTAAAGGTAGATCTAGGCCTATGCATGGGCTAGCAGTAACAATTAACATGGTCATGGGGCCAGAAAAAAAATAAAAGAAAAGGATAGATAGGCTACACATAACCAAAAATCTGATACTGGTACATGAACTTATATAAATGATCATTTTATGCTACAGCTAACATAACTTTTTTTTAAGTCTTACTTCTTATAAATTACAATAACATAGTTAACTCACATGTAATGAAAATTCAAATGGCGCTTCCTGTACCGAGGTTTTTTACCTCTAAGTTCTGAAGAGTCGATTAAGGACGTAATAACCCTTATTTCAAGTTCTCATTCAAAGTTTATCGTCTCTTTCGACGATATTGGAGTGTCATACAAATCGAGCGAATGGCACTAATTTTGCCACTTTGTTTACTGTTTAATAGTCTAAGTTTTAACCTTATCTACAGGTTCCTACAAAAGATTTTTATTGCTAGTCACCCTTCGTCTTTGAAACCTGGCAGCTAACCATTATCATCTATCATTGCACATTACATTGTATGATTTCTGGACGATTTGTCCCAGTCAGTACGAAGTACACTTCGAACGATATTACACTAAATGTCTCGAATGAAAATCCAGCATGGCGACGGAATCTCAAGGCGAAGACATGAACAACCATTCTGGAATTCCTGAGTCTGATTTCGTAGACAATGTCGACGAATTCATGCAGAAACAAGAAAATGAAAATGCCGAGTCTGTTTTACGTAAACTGGACGAGCGTCACAACAAGTATAAATTTATGGAATATAATTTGAATACCAAGAAGTCGAGGTTGAAAACTCAAATTCCTGACATCAAGACATCGTTGGATATCGTCAAACATCTTCTCGAGAGGAAAACAAATGCAGATCCATTAGAAACCAGATTCTTATTATCAGATCAAGTTTATGCTAAGGCTAAGATACCACCGACAGACAAAGTTTGTTTATGGTTAGGCGCTAATGTTATGTTGGAGTATAATTTAGATGACGCCCAGAAACTACTGGAAAAAAATTTGGGAACGGCAAAGAAAACTTTAGGACAAGTTGATGATGATCTTAGTTTCTTACGGGACCAGACAACAACATTGGAAGTTAACATGGCGAGAGTGTACAACTGGGATGTCAAAAGGCGACAAAAGGCTCCTGTCAAATCTTAGTTTGAAATGAAAAGTTTCCACCATCTTCTTATGCTTTATGTTATCATTGATGATAATCATTTTATATTATCTATTCATTGCTTATTCTATTCATTAACTTTGTTTTGTAATATTAAACAAAAAAATCTTTAAGAAAAATAATTTTTGTTTTCTTTAAATATATTGATTGTGTTGTCAAAAGATCATCTAATAAACATTGCATGCTGTGTTTTGTGTTGATACAGCTAAAGCAAGAGCAGAATATGAGGATGAAAAGCTTCATTTCAATCAAACATATGGAATCATGAATCATTTGAAATGCAGCTGTCCTCAAATTAAGAATACAACTGCAAAGACAACTCAGTTGTGATTGATCCCTAGGTTCTTATATATTGTAAAATTCTACTCAGCAACTATTATTATTTATTTATGTTCCTTATTGTTGATGCATGTAGAAGCAGCCATAAATGATATTATCATGGTAAATTGCTTAATTTGGATTGATATTTAACATTACATATCAACCAAATGTTAATATAGCCTAATTTTATCTTTCAGTACTTGACATCAGTAAAGTCTTATCTGTGAATTTATTGACTTGTATAACAACTAAATGAGTAACCAGTCCTTAGTTTAAGGCCATACACCTGGGTAACCCTACCTAATGGTTATATTTGACTCGGTGAAATGGCTTTAAATTTGTGCGTCTAATGACTACATAGGAATAAAAATGTCACCACCAAAGAGCCATTTCCATTAAACACTCGACTTTTTGAATATCACGTGAAATTTTGTGTGTGCACAATTTTCAATGGATTTTGATGAAACTTGCTGTTAGCATTGCGGTCAAGTACTAGTTATTGCCTTTGACTTGCTGCCCTGTCACATCTTAGCATCGGCGTATGCCACCGTATGCCACATGACATGAGGGGTGTATATTTCCGTCACCTATTTCCGTCCGTCTTTCCATAATTGCTCGTAAACACCCTACAAGACACAATTCTTGACTCGTTTTCGACAAAACTTGGTATACTAGTTTCTGACAATATATATCCCCCCCCCCCCCCCCTCCCCAAAAAAATAGCCATTAATTCATACAATACAACACAAACATACAATTCACCTGGACCAGGAAATTAATTCAAATTTTCTCAGTGTCATAGGCTATACAGATAATATTGAACCTTAAATTCGCTGGGAAATTTCAGGAAATACGGGCGTCTAATTCTCTTCTAATTTTCTTGGGGGGGCCCCACAGTCCATATACAAATAAACGTTAAATTAGCCAGGAAATGTCAGGAAATCGCTTTTCAGGGAGTCAAATTTTCTGAAAAAAATTCTAGAGGAGGTCCCCAGACTTCAGAAAATCTTGTTTCCAGGCTTCCAATGGGCGTCCTCGGCAGCAATAAAGATAGAGAG